>NC_090265.1:1403143561-1403443561 GCF_040414725.1 Anabrus simplex
ATTCGTGGAATTTAAAGGGATCAGCTTTATTATGCTGGTACACTTTTTTATTCTTTCCTCATTATTTATTTTAATGTTTGAGTGGTCAGCGTAGTGTTCATCGGTTCAGAGGGCCGCTGGTTCAATTCCCGGCCGGATCAGAGATGTTAACCTTAAATGGTTAATTCCCTTAGTTCGGGGACTGGGTGTTTGTGCAGTCCCCAACATCAATGCAACTCACACACCACACACAGCACTATTTTCCACTACATAAGCACACAGTTTCCTACACATGGCAGATGTCACCTACCCTCGTCGGAGGGTCTGTCTTACCACGGCTGAACCAGGCTAGAAATAGCCACACGAAATAATAATAATAATAATAATAATAATAATAATAATAATAATAATAATAATAATAATAATAATAATAATACATATTAGTATAATTAAACATAATATATATTATAATTAATTATTAATATTATATTTATATTATTATTATTATTATTATTATTATTATTATTATTATTATTATTATTATTATTATTATTATTATTATTATTTAGTGTTTAGGATAAACTTGGTATTTAATTCTTCAGCAGAGTGGCCGCTAATTTCTAGTACTGTCATACAGATAATGTATAAATCATTGGGTCTTTCGAGATAAAGTGTTTTTTCCCCTAGTAGGAAAGTCTAGTACGTGGGTGAATTCACCGTCACTAATTAGCTTGTTTACTCTGACCTGACCGTAGCCTCTCCCCGTAGACCGTCCAGATTAGTTTACACTCGGAAGATTTTGCTCACCTGAAATTGTACAACTTTTCTGCACAATGCATCCCGTATAAGTGAGGTCATACAGCCTATCGAATACCGGAAAGTTGTTGCTAGGTACCCTATATATTCACGTTATTTCAATTTCATTCCCTTGATCCATGTTTTGATCGGACAGAATTTAATAATCCTGATCAATCCTTTTAATTCACTATCTGTGCTCTTTTGCACACAGATGAATACTGTACACCGCCATCCCTAGTTCCTGTGTCTATTCTATATAATGAAATTGCAATTATTTACTACAGTACTATTCACATCCACATTCTATTCTGTATAATGAAATTGCAATTATTTACTACAGTACTATTCACATCCACATTCAGCCTTAACTCCGCACGGATGACAAAATATACTATGATTCAATAGGATTACAAAATAAATTAATCTTATTTTGCACCCTTTGACAATTTACCTCATTAAACAGTTGGCAACCCACCGCTCTTCCTCAAATGCAGTGTATTAATGGGAGTAGTATTATTTATACACATAATGATACACAATAATAAGAGCTATTATAGTCAGCCTACGTGGTGGAGTGGTTAGTGTGTTTAGCTGCGACCCCCGGGGGCTCGCGTTCGATTACCGGCTCTGCCACGAAATTTGAAAAGTGTAACGAGGGCTGGAACGGGGTCCACTCAGCTTCTGGAGGTCAACTTAGTAGCGGTGGGTTCGATTCCCACTCAGCCATCCTGGAAGTGGTTTTCCGTGGTTTCCCACTTCTCCTCCAGGCAAATGTCTGGGTGGTACATAACTTATGGCCACGGCAGCTTCCTTCCCTCTTCCTTGCCTATTCCTTCTAATCTTCCCATCGCCCGCCAAGGCCCCTGTTCAGCATAGCAGGTGAGGCCGCCTGGGCTAGGTACTGTTCATCCTCCCCAGTTGTATACCCAACCCAATGTCTCACGCTCCAGGACACTGCCCTTGAGGCGGTAGAGGTGGAATCCCTCGCTGAGTCCGAGGGAAAAGCCAACGCTGGAGAGTAAACCGATGAAGTAAGTAAGAGCTGTATAAATGTAATGATGATAATGCCAATAAATCAGTAATGGAAAAATAATCAAGCTATATAGAGTATTAAGACTACAGAAAAAGATTACTAAAATCATTAACTAATAATGTAAGTCCAATATAATATTTACATTACATTTACGTAATTTACATCTCGGTTAATAAATATATTACATTATAAATACAGTGAGTTTCTCTCATATGTTGGCCGGCAGGCGCACCCAGCTTATATGTCTCCCGCTGACACATCACTTCCCGTTATACAGCTCGGGAATGCCCGCACTTCGCAGTTCAGGTCCGTGCTCAGAACGTGTATTACGTGTTGATCTGTCGCTCCAAATGTTCTCCAGTTGTGAAGTGTTGCTTCGAGGTATAATTCTCATAATGCCTCCACATGTGTACACGGTAGAGGAAAGGGTATGTATGTACGATAATTACGTGAAAACAGAGTCTTGCAAGGAAGTCGTTAGGTGATTAGTAACACAATTTCAAAGTGTACGCCCTCTACATAGAGCGACCGTGTTGGAATCTCGTAAACAAATAGGGAGAAACTAGTTCTTTACTCGATAAGAAGCGAAGTGTTAAATAATGTGTACTTAATGATGAAAAAGTAAATGAAATCACAGAAGGATTGGAACATACGCCTACAAAATTGCAAAGACTTGGACAAGGAGCCGGGGTTTCGAAGCGCTCAGCATGACGAGCTACGAAAATGTTAAAATTGAAACCATACAAGGTAACTGTACTATTTTCTTAATTCTTAATTACTAATGTTCTTAATTTTAATTGTTATCTCATGTCATGTCCGCCTCTGTGGTGTAGTGGTTAGCGTGATTAGCTGCCACCCCCGGAGGCCCGGGTTCGATTCCCGGCTCTGCCACGAAATTTGAAAAGTGGTACGAGGGCTGGAACGGGGTCCACTCAGCCTCGGGAGGTCAACTGAGTAGAGGTGGGTTCGATTCCCACCTCAGCCATCCTGGAAGTGGTTTTCCGTGGTTTCCCACTTCTCCTCCAGGCGAATGCCGGGATGGTACCTCACTTAAGGCCACGGCCGCTTCCTTCCCTCTTCCTTGCCTATCCCTTCCAATCTTCCCATCCCTCCACAAGGCCCCTGCTCAGCATAGCAGGTGAGGCCGCCTGGGCGAGGTACTGGTCATACTCCCCAGTTTTATCCCCGACCAAGAGTCTGAAGCTCCAGGACAATGCCCTTGAGGCGGTAGAGGTGGGATCCCTCGCTAAGTCCGAGGGAAAAACCGAACCTGGAGGGTAAACAGATGATGATGATGATGATGATGATGATGATGATCTCATGTCATGCAAAAGTGAGCGATGTGCTGCCCTTGTTGCTATGCCCCGGAGCGGGGAGTGATGAGTCAACAGGCGGCAGGTAAGCTCGGCGCTCCTGCCGGCCAGTCAACGAGAAAAACTCACTGTATATTATATCTAATGAAACTTATTCAGAAGGATTATATTACTGTACACATACATTAATTTGTACATTAATGGTATGTAAAAACCATATAACCAGGAATGTGGTAATATTGAAAGGGTTTGTAATATAGTAATCACAATTATTTAAATGTAACTTTCCAGTTATCACATACATTCGTGGTGAAAAGTAGTCTATACTCCTTTCTATAAAGTCTGTGCCACATGTGCACACGGTAGAGATATATTGGCCTACCTACCAACACAGAATTTTTGACATCTTAAATGTCACCTATAGAGTCACTGTACTCATTCTTAGCCCTGTTATATCCCATCGTCGCCATATCAATCAATCAATCAATCAATCAATCAATCAATCAATCAATCAATCAATCAATCAATCAATCAATCAATCAATCAATCAATCAATCAATCAATCAATCAATCAATCAATCAATCAATCAATATCAATCAATACTGATCTGCATTTAGGGCAGTCGCCCAGGTGGCAGATTCCCTATCTGTTGCTTTCCTAGCCCTTTCCGAAATGATTTCAAAGAAATTGGAAATTTATTGAACATCTCCCTTGGTAAGTTATTCCAATCCCTAACTCCCCTTCCTATAAATGAATATTTGCCCCAGTTTGTCCTCTTGAATTCGAACTTTATCTTCATATTGTGATCTTTCCTACTTTTATAAACGCCATTCAAACCTATTCGTCTACTAATGTCATTCCACGCCATCTCTCCGCTGACAGCTCGGAACATACCACTTAGTCGAGCAGATCTTCTTCTTTCTCTCAATTCTTCCCAACCCAAACATGGCAACATTTTTGTAACGCTACTCTTTTGTCGGAAATCACCCAGAACAAATCGAGCTGCTTTTCTTTGGATTTTTTCCAGTTCTTGAATCAGGTAATCCTGGTGAGGGTCCCATACACTGGAACCATACTCTAGTTGGGGTCTTACCAGAGACTTATATGCACTCTCCTTTACATCCTTACTACAACCCCTGAACACCCTCATAACCATGTGCAGAGATCGGTACCCTTTATTTACAATCCCATTTATGTGATTACCCCAGTGAAGATCTTTCCTTATATTAACACCTAGATACTTACAATGATCCCCAAAAGGAACTTTCACCCCATCAATGCAGTAATTAAAACTGAGAGGACTTTTCCTATTTGTGAAACTCACAACCTGACTTTTAGCCCCGTTTATCAACATACCATTGTCTGCTGTCCATCTCACAACATTTTCGAGGTCACGTTGCAGTTGCTCACAATCTTGTAACTTATTTATCACTCTATAGAGAATAACATCATCCGCAAAAAGCCTTACCTCTGATTCCACTCCTTTACTCATATCATTTATATATATAAGAAAACATAAAGGTCCGATAACACTGCCCTGAGGAACTCCCCTCTCAACTATTACAGGGTCAGACAAAGCTTCACCTACTCTAACTCTCTGAGATCTATTTTCTAGAAATATAGCAACCCATTCAGTCACTCTTTTGTCTAGTCCAATTGCACTCATTTTTGCCAGTAGTCTCCCATGATCCACCCTATCAAATGCTTTAGACATGTCAATCGCGATACAGTCCATTTGACCTCCAGAATCCAAGATATCTGCTATATCTTGCTGGAATCCTACAAGTTGAGCTTCAGTGGAATAACCTTTCCTAAAACCGAATTGCCTTCTATCGAACCAGTTATTAATTTCACAAACATGTCTAATATAATCAGAAAGAATGCCTTCCCAAAGCTTACATACAATGCATGTCAAACTTACTGGCCTGTAATTTTCAGCTTTATGTCTATCACCCTTTCCTTTGTACACAGGGGCTACTATAGCAACTCTCCATTCATCTGGTATAGCTCCTTCGACCAAACAATAATCAAATAAGTACTTCAGATATGGTACTATATTCCAACCCATTGTCTTTAGTATATCCCCAGAAATCTGATCAATTCCAGCCGCTTTTCTAGTTTTCAACTTTTGTATCTTATTGTAAATGTCATTGTTATCATATGTAAATTTTATTACTTCTTTGGCCTTAGTCTCTTCCTCTATCTCGACATTATCCTTGTAACCAACAATCTTTAGATACTGCTGACTGAATACTTCCGCCTTTGAAGATCCTCACATACACACTCCCCTTGTTCATTAATTATTCCTGGAATGTCCTTCTTGGAACCTGTTTCTGCCTTAAAATACCTATACATACCCTTCCATTTTTCACTAAAATTTGTATGACTGCCAATTATGCTTGCCATCATGTTATCCTTAGCTGCCTTCTTTGCTAGATTCAATTTTCTAGTAAGTTCCTTCAATTTCTCCTTACTTCCACAGCCATTTCTAACTCTATTTCTTTCCAGTCTGCACCTCCTTCTTAGTCTCTTTATTTCTCTATTATAATAAGGTGGGTCTTTACCATTCCTTACTACCCTTAAAGGTACAAACCTGTTTTCGCATTCCTCAACAATTTCTTTAAACCCATCCCAGAGTCTGTTTACATTTTTATTTACCGTTTTCCACCGATCATAGTTACTTTTTAGAAACTGCCTCATACCTGCTTTATCAGCCATATGGTACTGCCTAACAGTCCTACTTTTAAGACCTTCCTTTCTATCGTATTTATTTTTAACTATCACAAAAACAGCTTCATGATCACTAATACCATCTATTACTTCAGTTTCCCTATAGAGCTCATCTGGTTTTATCAGCACCACATCCAGGATATTTTTCCCTCTGGTTGGTTCCATCACTTTCTGAATCAGCTGTCCTTCCCATATTAACTTATTTGCCATTTGTTGGTCATGCTTCCTGTCGTTCGCATTTCCTTCCCAATTTACATCTGGCAAATTCAGATCTCCCACTACAATCACATTTCTTTCCATGTCGTTTCCCACATAGCTGACTATCCTATCAAATAATTCCGAATCCGCATCAGTGCTACCCTTTCCCGATCTGTACACTCCAAATATATCAAGTTGCCTATTATCTTTAGAAATGAGCCTTACACCTAGAATTTCATTTGTCTCATCTTTAACTTTTTCGTAGCTTACAAATTCTTCTTTCACCAGAATGAAAACTCCCCCCTCCCACCTTTCCTATCCTATCTCTACGATACACACTCCAGTGCCGTGAGAAAATTTCTGCATCTATTATATCATTTCTCAGCCATGATTCAACTCCTATTACAATATCTGGTAAATATATATCTATTAAATTACTTAATTCTATTCCTTTCTTTACAATACTTCTACAGTTCAACACTAACAATTTTATGTCATCCCTACTTGATTTCCAGTTCCCTGTTCCCTTATCACCGCTCCCTAGGCCATCCCGTTTCCCTGAATGTACCTCCCTATTACCCTTCCAAACAAATTTCCTAACTTATACGTACCACTGCGGTTTAAATGAAGGCCATCCGAGCGCAGATCCTTATCTCCTACCCACCCATTAGGATCTAGAAATCTCACTCCCAGTTTCCCACATACCCACTCCATAGTCTCATTTAAATCCCCAATCACCCTCCAGTCAGTATCCCTCCTACACAGTATTCCACTAATAACAATCTCCGCTTTCTTAAACTTCACCCGTGCTGCATTTACCAGATCCCACACATCTCCAACTATGTTGGTACTTATATCAGCTTGCCTTACGTTGTTGGTACCAACATGAAACACTACCACCTTCTCCTTCCCCTCCTCCCTCTCTTCTACTTTCTTCAACATCTGCCTCAACCTAATTCCTGGATAACATTCTACCCTGGTTCCCTTTCCTAAACACACTTTCCCCACGTGTCTAACGATGGAATCCCCCACGACCAGAGCCTCAACCCTACCCACCTCATTTGATCCCCTCCCCTCCTGGTCAGCCCTATCTTTCCTGATAGCTGCAGAAGCTACTTCCTCCTCCCTTTTCTCCTTCCCATGACCCTGTTCCACCTGTCTTTTCCTATCCTCTACTCTACATTTCCCTTTCCTACCTTTTCCCTTCCTCCTACTTCCATGCATCTCAGCAACAGTTCCCTGTCCCTCATCTTCCCTCTGTTGTTCTACCTGGAGTGACTCGTACCGATTTCGCACAGACACCTGTCCTGAATTCTGATCCTGAGTAGAGCCCTTGGCCTGCAATCTCCTTCCCCTTAGAACATTAGACCACCTGTCTTCTACAACTCCTCCCTTTCCTTCCCCTCCCTCTTGTACACCTACTGTAACCTGTACATTGTTTGAGGGATGGTTTTCCGGGGTTTCCGAATTTCACACCAGGCAAATGCAGAGGCTGTACCATAATTAAGGCCACGACCGCTTCCTTCCCACTCCTAGGACTTTCCTATCTCATCGTCGCCATAAGACCTATGTCTGAGGGTGCGAAGTAAAGCAAATTGTAAAAACAAAAAGCATTATAATGATCTAATGTGAAGTACGATAAATATGAACAATGCAGAGACAGAATAAGGACGATTAGGGAGTTTATTGCAATGTACACTTGTGTTAATTATTGGTTACATATTGTTGTTTATCTGACCATTGTTGTGGCACTGTGGCTGAATAATCATGAAACCCATCGTTGATGAAATGAAATGTCGTATGGCTTTTAGTGCCGGGATATCCCAGGACGGGTTCGGCTCGCCAGGTGCAGATCTTTCTATTTGACTCCTGTAGGTGACCTGCGCGTCGTGATGAGGATGAAATGATGATGAAGACAACACAAACACCCTGCCCCGCGTGCCATTGGAATTAACCAATTAAAGTTAAAATCCCCGACCCGGTCGGGAATCGAACCCGGGACCCTCTGAACGGAAGGTCAGTACGCTCACCGTTCAGCCAACGAGTCGGACGTCGTTGATGATAACCTCCCCTATTATCTGTTCTATCGGATAAAAGTAAAATGGCTCTTTCGTTCTTCCCGTTAACATAGAATGAAGAGACATGCACCAAGTATTCCACGCTCCTTGGGCTAGAATCCGATTTTTCGAAAACATCTCCATTATTTAGTCTACGATAAGTACGTATAAGACATAAAATAACGGAAATAATATACACTTAAACGTTTGTTATATACAGTCTTTTGATAGACATAATGTAACAAATATATATTAAGTTCGGTCATGTATATTTTGTGGGAATGTAAAATCACTGTTTCGATCCTCTTATAAACCTCCATTCTATTCGGAGATTTAGAAATAATTTTAGCTCTAATTAAGTTTGGTAGAAATATTTTCGGTCCGCCTCTGTGGTGTAGTGGTCAGTGTGATTAGCTGCCACCCCCGGAGGCCCGGGTTCGATTCCCGGCTCTGCCACGAAATTTGAAAAGTGGTACGAGGGCCGGAACGGGGTCCACTCAGCCTCGGGAGGTCAACTGAGTAGAAGTGGGTTCGATTCCCACCTCAGCCATCCTGGAAGTGGTTTTCTGTGGTTTCCCACTTCTCCTCCAGGCAAATGCCGGGATGGTACCTAACTTAAGGCCACGGCCGCTTCCTTCCCTCTTCCTTGTCTATCCCTTCCAATCTTCCCATCCCCCACCAAGGCCCCTGTTCAGTATAGCAGGTGAGGCCGCCTGGGCGAGGTACTGATCATTCTCCCCAGTTGTATCCCCCGATCCGATGTCTGAAGCTCCAGGACACTGCCCTTGAGGCGGTAGAGGTGGGATCCCTCGCTAAGTCCGAGGGAAAAGCCAACCCTGGACAATAAACAGATTAAGAAAGAAAGAAATATTTTCTATCCAGTAATATAAGAATTAAGACAAACAGACACCAAAGCTAAACAAATTCAGATGGTCTTTATTAAACCCGAGACGTATATTGTACGAAAATATTATCAAAATATTCAATGTTTGGACACGCGGACATTACGATTTTACATATAGATTACGATTTCAGTATCGTGTTATAGCGAGATTGTGTAAAGTGAGATCGCGTACGAGTGATGCCTGTACACGGTATAAGAAACTTTCGTTCTATAATAACGAGCCGTGGGGAATGAAGTATAAGAACCAACTCTATAATGCCCAGTTTTAATCCAGATTCAAATGAGCCTAGTAGAGTAGGCTATTACCATGTTATTCGAGGTCTGCGGCCCATATCTCAAAACGAGCCTCCACATCGTCTTAAAATCACAGTTCGGAATCTAGTTGTCATGAAACTTTCAGATCCGTTTTAGCAGGAAAACGATATTCCCTTCGCACACACCATCATTTGAAAGTAAAACTCGAACTGATATTAAGCATATTAACCTCGAAGACACCTCCATGGTGCATTATGATTGCAAATCCACATTACTGTACTTTGCTTCCCCACAGATGAGACTTGTGAGTTATAGGGTCATTTTCCATCATCACTTTAACTGGATTCATGCTTTCACTACCGTCTGTGATTATACGAAGACATTTTCCTACACTCTATATAGAAGTCACACTCCATTCATGAGCAATTTTGTGCCGATGGCCTACATGTTAGGCCCCTTTAAACAACAAGCATCATGAGCTATTTCGTCATAATTCCGCACTTATTGTAGAATATGGTCCTCTTCAAGAGCAACATATTTTAAATAAACAAATGAAATATTGTAAAAACAGTTTGAATTGCAGCTGGTTGTAAATTACTAACAATGTATTTTAATATATTTTAACATCGCTATTACACTTTTTCTACTGTATAACTGATGACGAGATAATGAAGTGTGTTCCAGCCAGGCTGCACATGTCAACCAGACGCGCTCATAGCTGTTGACCACAGTGCATGTGGAGTGAGCAATTTCACGTTGGGGATTTGGGTCTCGTTTTTCATTATATAAAATGATAATGGCTCCTCTTTTTTCAGTTTCACAATTCAGTACTGATGTAATCCGTAATAAACTGATAGCAAATTTAGCGATGTGTGTAAACGAACAAACTAAATCCGAGTACTAGTTAGGAGTCAATACAGGAAGACAAAATAAGAAATATTCACCTTTAGTTACTAGGTAGGAATGACGTATGGATATACACTGGTTAGAATATTACACAACCGAATGAATAAACAGATTTATGAAGGGTAGTTCTCATTTTATGCTACCAACGTTAAGACTCAAACAGAGTGTAAGGGATGTTCGTGCAAATATTTTCCCATGGACTAGCGAAATACACACCTAAAGCTATATTCAATTTACGATTATCTTTTAGGACGAATTATATCATAAATAATATTTCTATAATTAACGTGAATTCAATAGAAATACGTAGTTGAAATGACAATTAGATTACGTCTGTCACACATACTGGAACCATGTGATGAAATGCAAATGGCTGAATGCAGTGGGAGGTCGTTGAACTTAACACTGTGACTCCAAAAATAATTACATTTTGAGTTGTGGTTGAGTTTTTGCTTTCATTAGGACGTTCTTGTATTTAAGACTACTATCTTATTTTCTATTCGTATTGTTTCATTGGATTCAACTCCTTCACCTTTGATGTGATAAATTTGTAACAAATGTCATTAGAATATATTTCTTCAAAAGTAATATCAATTCATGACTAATTAGAAGTTTCGTCATTCACTATAATGTTGAAAATGAGCTTCCACCAAATTGTTATCTGTTTGCTTGATTAATATTGAAAAGTTTCAAAATAAAACATAACACAATGAGAACCACAGAGTACTTGGAATATGGGCTTGCCGATCAATAATTTGTCCGTGTTAAAACTTGGAAATCGTATATGTTTATAGACCAATATATAAGAAATATGTTTTCGTTCTACCATAGATGTTTCCAAAGCAAATATTAGCTGACAACGAAACTGACGGAAATTACGTAGGAGTAAAATTTGAAAGAACTCTACTAGAAGCGGATACTGATTCTAAGACAAATGTACTTCAGTGTGCAGTAAAAGAATGGAGAATTACTTGGGCCTTCTGTAACTTTTAATAATTTGTAGCATGGTGGGGTATGTCGTCGTGCATTTCCCAGCTATGTGACCTTGGGTAGGGAAGAGAGAACACTTGTGAGTATCTTAGATATAGAACGTCTGAAAACAGTACTCTAGTCAATTCATTGTCTAATGGAAGTGTTTCACTTTGCCAAAGACAGTGATTTTATTTACAGATTAACTAGTGAAAGCATATGATGGGGCAAGGGGAAGTTTTACGAAAGATCTTCATTTCGTCCTTTTACGAGTAGGAGAACATACTTACAATGAAACACATCATCATCTTACCCTCGAATATATAATTGTGAACTGCGTCGTGATGTTATAGAATTACAGATATGTTTTAACTTGTGGGAGGGACTTTATGAGAGAAAAAGGCTTTGTAACACAAAATTGATATATCGGTTTAGAATGTTCATCGTCCGTCGTGAAAACTAACTACTCTCTACCCATATTATCTCGAAGGAATCGAACAGTTTCTACAGTATATGCAGATTGACTAAGAAGATACGCATTTCTGTTCGATACTTGTAATAATACTGAGGGTTTTAATACCAGAACTAACCTAAAAGTCATGAATACTTTAATAGCTTAAGTGTGGCCAGTATCCAGTATTCGGGAGATAGTAGGTTCGAACCCCACTGTCGGCAGCCCTGAAAATGGTTTTCCGTGGCTTCCCATTTTCACACCAGGCAAATGCTAGGGCTGTACCTTAATTAAGGCAACGGCCGCTTCCTTCCCACTCCTAGCCCTTCCCTGTCCCATCGTCGCCATAAGACCTTTGTGTGTCGGTGCGACGCAAAGCAACTAGCAAAAAAAAAAAAAAAAAAACTTTAATACACAGTTCCTTTAACATATGTTGAAAAACATGACGTATCTATATTTTGACAGCTGAGATTTGGAGCTTGTGAAGTAAGCTATACCAAAAATCAGCACAGGTTAATTTATCTGGTCAGAGATGGCCGGGCGTAGAGTAACTACTCTACCTCATGAAGTGTCGAAGTGGAAGCCTTTGCCTTTTACTCGTCCAAGGGCCTTCATGGCCTGACCGGATATGACTTTTCTTTCTTTTTTTTGCGTTTTATAATGTAAGCTGTAGTGATTATCTAAACTGATATAAACGATCAGTACCGAGCGAGTTGGCCGTGCGGTTAACGGTGCGCAGCTGTGAGCTTGCATCCCGGAGATAGTGGGTTCGATCCCAACTGTCGGTAGCCTTGAAGATGGTTTTCCGTGGTTTCCTATTTTCACACCAGGCAAATGCTGGGACTGCACCTTAATTAAGGCCACGGCCACTTCCTTCCCATTCCAAGAACTTTCCTATCCCATCGTCGCCATAAGACCTATCTGTGTCGGTGCGACGTAAAGCAAATAGCAAAGAAAAATAATCAGCGAGACCCAAGGCACATACAGACTACTGCACACTTTTAGCCCATGAAGAAGACTGGTGCTAAATTAAGTGACTCGTCTCAGGCGTAGATTGTAATCCGAGGACGAATAATTATATAACTTGCCTCACGATGATTTTGTTACAAATTCATAAATGAATCTAATCATCAGTTGAGACGTTTTAGAACTAGGTCAGTAGGTCGTCTGATTAGATGCTATGTATTCTATTCCCAGTATTTTTCTTCCTATGTTCTAAATACTTCCCCTCTGTCATTTTACAACATTACAAATCAATGATTTACCTCTTCATCTCTTATCCAGGTCTTGTTATCGTCATTCAACTGCTCGTAATCAGGCAAGATCCATGCCGACAAAAATTACTTTCGCTAACCTCTGTTGTGTAGCCAGTTAGTCATTTCCAATATAGTCGGTCCGATTCCAAATGATAGCGGTAACAATCAAGGATGTTTAACTCTAACAAGTACGTGATGTTGGCTTTCGATATATTGAACAGTTCCTACAGGAAAATGCACCGCTACGCTTCTACCGCTATGAATCTACATCCATTGAATGGTCTTAAAATAGTACCGTTTTCTATTGATATTAATTTCGAAGACTGTGATATATACCGCGTATTAAAAAGCCAAAGCTTGTTCTAGATGTTCAATGCCACACATTACATGGACTCTCAAACTGAAGAGCCGGCCCCGTGGTGTAGGGGTAGCGTGCGTAGCTCTTGCACGGAGGACCCCGGTTCGATTCCCGGCCAGGTCAGGGATTTTTACCTGGATCTGAGGGCTGGTTCGAGGTCCACTCAGCCTACGTGATTAGAATTGAGGAGCTATCTGACGGTGAGATAGCGACCCCGGTCTAGAAAGCCAAGAATGAAGGCCGAGAGGATTCGTCGTGCCGACCACACGACACCTCGTAATCTGCAGGCCTTCGTGCCTAGCAGCGGTCGCTTGGTAGACCAAGGCCCTTCAAGGGCTGTAGTGCCATGGGTTTTGGTTTGGTTTCTCAAACGTAAGAATACTGAAGTATCGAAAGAGCTCAACTAGGCCGTGAATGCCTTCATATACTGGGTAAGGAAATAAGTTTTTTCTGCGCAACTACGAGAAACGACTGCTTAGGATCAAATAAGCGTAACTTGGAAACACCGCTTTCAGATATGGTCATTTATAGAATTTTTGCATAAAACAGTCTTTTTCTCACATCAAAATTTAGAACTGCAGTTTTAAAATACACACACCGAGCTCGGTAGCTGCAGTCGCTTAAGTGCGGTCAGTATCCAGTATTCGGGAGATAGTGGGTTCGAACCCCACTGTCGGCAGCCCTGAAGATGGTTTTCCGTGGTTTCCCATTTTCACACCAGGAAAATGCTGGGGCTGTACCTTAATTACAGCCACGGCCTCTTCCTTCCCAGTCCTAGCCCTTTTCTGTCCCATCGTCGCCATAAGATATATGTGTCGGTGCGACGTAAAGCCAATAGCAAAAAAAAAAGTACATACAATTGTTTGTTTTTGTGTCTCATTTGTAAATTTTAGATCATTTCAGTAGGACGAAATAAGTTATTCACAAAATAGCTACTTGTAGAAACATCACTCTGACTCTACACTATTACATGTTGTTACGCTTCTCCGATTCTAAACGAACTGCCAACTTATCACTTTAGCTGATTAACCGGGTCTCTAAAGTATTCTAAAAAGATAACGTCTTAGGTTATAGTGACCACGAGTTTATTTACCCCTGAAATGGCGCCTGTAGTTGGACGTGTGTTAAAGTGCCCCATAATGCGGCTAACGAATATCAAGATATATCACATATATTTACCGTGAGTTGGATCCATTTCATTTATAAATACATGTTTTATTTTTAGTGCACCAAACATGACCCTCAAAGCTGTGAATGAGAAGTTTAGTGAATCTGAAACGCGTATGTCTCAATTCCAAGGGCGCCTAGAGGAAGCCCTAGTTGCTACTACAACAATGACACAAATAAGAGAGTTGAACATGACTTCCGTGACTTTCGAGAATTTATTTCAGCGGAAATATCCGATTTGAAGGGAAATATAAGTAAAATTGAACAGCATCTTGAGATACAAGAAGCATTGACAGATGAAGCGCCCCAATACCGCAGACACAATTGTCTCCTGTTGCATGTTGTTAATGAGACTGCTGCTGATGATTTGTAGTGCAAGGCCTTGGATACCATCAGAGATAAACTGCAAACTGAGCTGAATATTGACTGTATTGATTGAGTTCACAGATTAGGGTGATAACAGAGATCGACTGTTGATGTGGTGACGTCAGGGAACAGATCAATTATTATAAAATTTCTTATATATCAGCAAGGAGATCGAGTGTGGTGCGCCAAATGGGTGCTAAAAGACACTGATGTTCTTATAACTGAACCTCTGATAGGTACAAAGAAGGAGATGTTCATGAAACACCTGGTATATTTGGAATGGGTAACACATTTACGCAAAATGGAATTGTTATAGTCCTCACAGCCGAAGGAAAGAAGATGCGCTTAACCACTCTTGCAGAATTAAATACTTTGATTAGACGGTTAGGCGAAATTAGCATTAAGCAACTATTATGACTGTGTTCTTGTTATTACTGTGGTATAGCATTCTGTGTTTTAGGTTAGTTATATGAGGGTGAGTCAATAAACAAATCGCAAACATGTGTGTGCCTTATACCACTTGAAATTACGCGCGCAAGTTTTTCCAGCAGATGGTGTACCTTATACCACTTGAAATTACGCGCGCAAGTTTTTCCAGCAGATGGTGTACCTTATACCACTTGAAATTACGCGCGCAGGTTTTTCCAGCAGATGGTGTACCTTATAACACTTGAAATTACGCGCGCAAGTTTTTCCAGCAGATGGCAGCATATGTATGCTTGTCGCACATCTCGTGAGAGGCTGTTAGTGCACGATGGCATATGTGTTGCATGACTACACACGTGCAGTTGGGCGTTTTTTGTGGGCCAAAGGACTGTCCACAGAAGAAGTGCATCGCGAAATGCATCCCGTCTATGGTAAAAACTGTTTCTCACGGAAAGCTGTGTTCAATTGGATCCAGAAGTTTAACCATGGAAGGAAAAGCATCAGAGATGGGGAGCGTCCTAGTCGTCCTGCGGAGGTGTCAACTGCAACCACATTGCAGCGTGTGGATCAACTCATCCGTAATGACCGGCGTGTGACGATTAATGACATCATTTCATGATATCATTTTGATACAGATGTTGCCGTAATCTATGAGGTTACAGGTTAACTGCGACAGCAACCAAAGGACTTCTTTGCTGCTGGCTTTCAAGGTCTTGTAATGAGATGGGATAAGTGCCTGAATGTACAGGATGAATATGTGGAAAAGTGAAATAAATGTCAGAAAGTTACTTTCATTATGTTTGCCTCAATTCAGTTTTGGGACTTATTTATTGACTCACCCTCGTAGTTAGTAAGTGTGTGTGTGTGTGTGTGTGTGTGTGTTAATAAGCTGGAAGTTGTATTTTATGCTACGCCCTGTGTCGAGGCAAGCCGCTATATATTTATACTCAACTCCTGCATGAGGATTTAAGTGTAACATTACCATTCACTTCTGTTGCGAGCATAGACTTGGACACAGGCACCACCGCTCACTTCTCCTCAGCACCGATTACTACTTGTACTCCTATTATCGCTCTCTTTTCCCAGATTCTCTCTCTCCATATCTTTCTGTTCGTAGTAATTTAGAAAAGGAAGTGAAAGCATTTCTACGCGCTTTTTTGTGAGCTCATGTTAACATTCAGTCAATTGTAGCTCACCATGATGAACTGAAAGCCATACTATAAGACAGGTTATTTTCTGTAATTTATGTGAGAGTTGGCAATGTAGTTCAATTCTCTCCAGTATTGTTGAAATACAAGTGTGTCGCATTCATCGACTTGATAGGATGACCCAGCGTGGAGGTGGTGTTGCGTATTTTGTAATCTTAATCTCAGGAGTATAGTGGTACAAATTTCTGCCCCTACTACAAATCCTGTTCCTGAATTTATGTATGTTGAAATTGTTATAGACACTGTTAAAATACTCATTGGGGTTGTATACAGGCCTCCCAGTGCAGGGGAGATATAACACCGCATACCACAGTGCAAACCATTATAACAATCTTATAGGCAGAATAGCTTGTAAATCCCTATGATCCTTAATTTTAATAATGAAGTGTGCATACATCTCGATGATCCGTAATTGTAATGATGAAATGTATATACGCTGGCAGCTAATTCATGGAGTATAGCGGGTAGATATACATTTGTGTGATTGAAAGATAGATATGAACTTCCTGATCAAAACTATGATAGTTTCTACAAAAGGCTAAATATCTGCTTATGTTAACATGACCCTAAAATGTCGAATATGAAACTTATAGAGCTGTATACCCGTTGTACAACTGAGACTGAGTGTTGACGAGCTGATATCGCTACGAGCAAGGGTACAACAGCATAGGCAGTTCTTCATTCGGTTTCTAACTTTGATATCGCATGCACCTTTGAACGTCTGACTATTTTAGTGCTTTTCAACATATGAACTTTAAATGAGCATTTTAAGCACTCTTCGGCTGTTACAAGAGCAAAACCGCTGAACAACTCAAAGGAAGATTTATGCTTTATATGGAAAAGATGCTGTGACTGAGCGGACATGCTGGAAGTTCTTTCCAAGACTTGGGGGTGGACATGTATCTTTAAGAGAAAAATTTAGTGCCAGAAGACCTATGAGTACTGGCTTATAATATCTGAAGGAGTCACTTGAAAATAATCTTATGATGATAACGAAGTAATTAGCACAAGAACGGAATTTATCATCCCGCAGTGTCAAAAACCATCTAAAGAGGCTTGCTTTCGTTCTCCTCTACGATATTTGGCTACCGGTTCATCGCGTGTCTACTTGCTATTATTTGTTGAGATGCTGTCATCATATCCTTTCCTGAAATGACTCGTAAATGGTGACGAAAAGAGGATTAGAAAACTAGACACTAAGAGTGTAATAGATGCTTGAGATATCAAGTTTTAAACAAAATGAACTGCTGACCATGTTGATGTACCCTTGGTTGTGGTGATCTCGGCAGAATTCTGGCTCGAATGTGTAGGGAATATGCAGCTTCATCAGTTGTACTGTATAGTCATGGTTGCGCGTAAAGAGCATATTTCTCCACCAAATAGTACTCTAGTCATATAATGTGAAGTATGATATACCAATTAATTGCTACAGCTCATATCACAAGAAAGTGAAGTGAAGTGAAGTTTATTCATTGTTCAATGATATTAAGAAATGGACTGGTATTCATAGCGTCGAGAAACTATATATTCTGTTTGTTAGTCGACAAGGGAGCATTTTTCAACGCGATCATCAACATACCAGACATTGAACACATGAATAATTGACTACATAGTGACAGGAAATTGCCGTCATTTCCCCAAGACACTCCCTTTATAAGAGCTATGTTGAGTATTTATAAATAATAATGTTACTAGCTTTACGTCCCACGAACTACTTCTACGGTTTTCGGAGACGCCGAGGTGCTGGAATTTTGTCCCGCAGGAGTTCTTTAACGTTCCAGTAAATCTACCTACACGAGGCTGACGTATTTGAGTATCTTCAAATACCACCGAACTGAGCCAGGATCGAACCTGCCCAGTTGGGGTCAAAAGGCCAGCGCCTCAACCGTCTGAGCCACTCAACCCGGCACGTTGAACATGTATTAGTTACATAATTATGTGACATGCATTCCCACTTTTATTACAGTTCGGTGGGTTTGCGGGTGTGATCAGAGTGACACATGTCAACTCGGTCTCATTTCACGATAGAGTGCTCTTACTGACACCAATCCTAACTAGAGAGATGTATTCACTTTCGCGTGTTTCCCATGGTGCTTAGTGGTGTGTGTTGTATGTCCGGCGCTCCCTTTCTCGCTCCACCAGCCAGCTGCACGCGCGCCTGTGTATCATTCTGCTAGCTTCGACGCGCAGCCCTCAGTGCGCGTGCCTGACCATCGAGTGTACTATAAATAGGAGCTCCCTGCCTGCTCAATTGCCCACTTGCCCGGTGTCCAGCTCCAGAATACACCCTACGTCGAGCACGGAGGCTACTCCTCTTGAAAATGTGCTTCGACCAGGTGGACTGAATTTCTGGCAGTACGAGGTTTCACCTCTGGTCACCGCTCCCTTACCTGTTTCCACTGCCTATGTTCCGTAATTCTTTTACAAGCCATTTTCATTCCCTAAGTTATGCAAGCTCCCTTAGTTTCGCTAGGTGGAATTTCTTCAATCAATTGAACTTGCTTTTTAGGAATTCAGGCACTTCAACAAACAAGGACTCTCAAAGGCATTTATGTTAGTGTGCCAGATAGTTCTCGACTATCAACGTGTCAATTCACAAAGACTATCTTTTCAAGATAGAAGTGTATATAAAGACTGCAAACCTGTACATATTGTATAAAGACAGACTTTTCTCAAGATTCAATATTCCTTTTTGCTTCAAAATAAATTTCAGTTATTTGTGTAAATCTTATAAAGTGAAGCAATAAAAGTTGTGTTCTGTAAACTTCAACCTTGGTTACAACACAACTCTATGGCGACGAGGTAAAAAAGCAACTCTATAATTCTTCGACCCTAGTTGCCAACTCTATGGCGACGAGGTAAAAACGCAACCACCTACAATTCTTCGACCCCAGTTGCCAACTCTATAGTGACGAGGTAAAAAGCAACAAACTACACGTCATCGACCCCAATCGCCAACTCTATAGCAACGAGGTCAACACGACACTTCAATTCAACAGGCCCAGTTGTCAACTCTACGGCGACGTGCTAAACAACAACGACACTCCAACCAGTTCTGACACACAGCTTACCTTACTCATTCTTGCACGCATCTCGCAATGGCTACTGCGGAACAACTCGCTACGGTCTTCCAAGCCTTACAGCAGCAACAACAACAGTTTATGCAACAACAACAGGCAGCATTAATTCAGGCTATTCAAGCTATTTCTGTCTCTACACAGCCATCAGCTATTCCTCCGTTCTCTGCTTTTGATCCGGCTAAGGAAGAATGGTCCGTTTATTTCGCCCGTTTACAACAGCATTTCATCTGCCATTCTGTCACAGATGATCAACGCCGCCGCGCACTATTTCTTAGTTCGGTTGGCAATGCTACGTGTGAATTACTACGTAAATTAAGTCCGGAAGAACACTTATCTGAGGTACCCTTCACGCAGCTCTTGGCCCGTCTCACGGAACACTATGCCAAAGCTCCTCACATAGTGGCTGCTCGCTATAAATTTTTTCAGTGCAGAAAGCAACCCCATCAGACACATACTGAATGGATAACTGAATTGCGTGGTCTAGCTAAACCCTGCCAGTTCATCTGCTCCAAGGACGGTTGTGGTTCATCCTACACTGATTCTCTCATTCGGGACATGATAATTTTACATACTCCTGAAGACAAAATACGTTTTGACGCTGTCAAGCAGAGTAACCCTTCTTTAGAAGACGTCCAGCGTATTGCTACGGTTTATGAGCTTACTACCAAGACTGCCGCAGCCATAGCTTCTCCACACGAAGTTGCACAAGTCTCGCCTCAGGCCCGCAAGTCCTCTGCTACAGTGAACCGTACGGATAAGGCGCTCTCCACCAAGCATTCTCGCCAGGTTCCCTCTCGTAATGCTCCACGGAAGCCCAATTCTAAAAGCACCTCGAAACTCCTGCCTTCCTGCCGAGGTTGTTTCAAGCATCATGAACGTCGTGACTGTCGTTTTTTCAAAGCTACTTGTGAACGATGTAATAAACTTGGACACATTAAGACTGTCTGTCAAAGTTCGCTCCGCCCTGCTAAGACTACTGCAGCACGCCGGAAGCATATACAGCCCCGCCAAGACATGGAAGTTGATCAGATCAATCTTATTCTTCCCACAAAGGAGTCTCACAAAATCATCATTCCTCTCTCATTCTCTGATCGATCTGTCGATTTTCAATTAGACACTGGCTCACCGGTCTCTATTATTAACCTGACTACCTACCACGACTTAGGTTCACCTTCATGCTCTCCAGCTGACATCCAGCTCGTGACATTTAACAAGAAGAAAATTGACATCAAAGGTCAAATCAAGCTTCAGGCTAGTTATAAAGGAATTCAGAAGGTCATTCCTCTTCTCGTAGTTAACAACTACACTGCATCAAACATTATGGGCATGGATCTATTTAACTTATTTGGTTTCCAGATACATGACAACATTAACGTCGTATCTACATTGCATCCTACTTCTGACGTTACCGCTCTCCTAGCGCAGTTTCCTGCAGTCTTCGACTCTCAGCTCGGAACAGCAAAAGACTATACAGCTCACATACAGCTGAAATCCGGAGCTAAGCCTCGCTTCCTCAAAGCTCGTCCAGTACCCCTAGCACTTCAAGACCAGGTCACGAAAGAATTAGAAAGATGGATACAAACTGGAATTGTTGTACCAGTTACTTCTAGTCAATGGGCTACTCCACTCGTGGTAATCAAGAAACCTGATGGTAATGTTCGACTTTGTGGCGATTTTCGATCTACAGTCAACGCACAACTCGACACAGATATCTTTCCTATTCCACGTCCTGAAGACTTATTCCGTCGTCTCTCTGGTGGACAATTCTTCTCTCGAGTTGATCTTAAAGAAGCATATCTCCAGCTACTTTTAGACGAAGAATCTAAGAAATTTCTCACACTCAACACTCCTCTCGGACTGCTCCAGCTCCAGCGACTCCCATTCGGTGTTTCATCCTCAGCGGCTATTTTTCAGCGCTATTTGGCTCAACTCACCGCCTCCATTCCCGGTTGTGCTAACTACCTGGATGATATTATTGTTACTGGAAAAGATCATCAGGAACATCTCACCAATCTACGCCTCCTTCTCCAGAAATTGAAAGACAATGGCCTACGAGCGAATCTCGCTAAATGTACCTTCTTTCAGCCTCAAGTTCACTACCTAGGACATATACTTGATAAGAATGGAATTCGTCCTAGTACACAGAATGTCTCAGCGATAGTAAACATGCCAGCACCTCAGAACCTCAAGCAGCTTCAGTCCTTCATAGGCAAAGCGAACTATTATAATAAGTTCATTCCACGCTTCGCTACAGTGGCAGCTCCATTAAACGCTCTACGTAAAAAAGGTGTTAAGTTTCAGTGGACTCCGCAATGCCAACAGGCATGGAAAACAATCAACAACGCCTTAATTCAAGCTATACAACTCACTCATTTTCAGCCCAACAAGATCATCACGCTAGCTACTGACGCTTCAGACTACGGTGTCGGTGCCGTTCTCTCCCAGAAGGATCGTCATGGACAAGAACGCCCCATCGCCTTCGCTTCGAAAACACTTAATGACCATCAACGTCGATACTCACAGATAGAGAAAGAAGCTTTAGCCATCATCTTTGGTATTCGCCGTTTCAATGAATATCTCTATGGCAACCATTTCCTGATCATTACCGATCATAAGCCTCTCGTACACTTATTCCATCCTGGTAATAAGATCCCAGAGAATTCCCTCAGAAAGCTTCAAAGATGGTCCATGTTCCTTTCTGATTATTCCTATCAGATTGTATATCGAGCCACATCCCAGCATTGTAATGCTGATGCCCTCTCCCGCTTACCCGTTGGTCCTGATACTGCCTTCGATTCTCAAGAATCTGAATGTCTTCAGTTGGACATAGAACTTGAAGATACTGTATCCAGTTTTCCTATTGATGCTACCTGCATAGCTAAAGCTACGGATAAAGACAGTACACTTGCTACTGTACGTACTTACATCCGCAACGGTTGGCCTCTTCAGAGCACACTTCCTGCCCACCTGGCACCTTATCATCGTATGCAGCATCGTCTCACGACTCGTGCCGGAGTTGTATTACTTGCAGCAGGCACCATCTTCCGAGTGGTTATCCCACTTAGCCTCCAGAAACAAGTTCTCGAATTATTACACCAAAGCCATTGGGGTATCTCCAGAACAAAGCAACTCGCCCGTCAACACTGCTATTGGCCCGGTATTGATGCCGCCATCGAAAAGCTAATACGTCATTGTGAGCAATGTCAAACGAATCAGAACGCCCCGTCTTCTGATCTTGCTTCATGGCCTCCTGCTACTACTCCATGGGAACGAGTTCACATCGATTTCGCAGGTCCTTTCCTCAATTCCATGTGGTTAATAGTCATCGATTCACTGTCAAACTTTCCATATGTCGTGGATATGCATTCGACTACTACAACCGAAGCTACCATTCGTGCTCTCCAGAAAATCTTTACTACAGAAGGTTTACCGCAAGTACTCATTTCAGACAACGGACCTCAATTTACAGCTACTGCTTTTCAGAACTTTTGTACACATAATGGCATTCGTCATATCCTAGCACCACCTTTTCACCCTCAATCTAATGGTGAAGCTGAACGCTTCGTACAAACATTTAAAAGAAGTATGAAGAAAGCTGTCTCTTCAGGCTTAACTAAAGACCAAGCCTTGCTCCAACTCTTAAACAACTACAGAACTCTACCCGGCGCTGATAATATCACTCCTGCACAGAAGCTCCATGGACGACCTCACAGAACTTTACTTTCTCTGTTACAGCCTCTTCCGGCCCAGCATAAGACCTCACCAACGAAGTTCTCCCTCAACGACAAGGTCTACACCAGGACATTCAAATCCAACCCACTCTGGATACCTGGAGTCATCTGCAGATCTTTGGGTCATCGTCTATACGAGATACAGACTACGGAGAAACGTATCTGCCGCCATCAAGATCAGATACGTCTGCGCTACCGCCCCTGTCCAGCTATTGATGCTATTCCTACACCTGATAAATCTATTGCTGAACGCGCTTTAGATCATTTAATAACAATGGGTTCCTTTCAGGACGAGACAGCGCCACTCCGCCCAGTTCCAGCTCCGGACAATACAACCGATACATCAGCAGCTCCGCCCCAGCATCGCAGTCGCCGCCAGCGCCGCCGCCGTTTCACGCCGTACCGGCGTATTTAGGAGGGGAGGGTGTTGTATGTCCGGCGCTCCCTTTCTCGCTCCACCAGCCAGCTGCACGCGCGCCTGTGTATCATTCTGCTAGCTTCGACGCGCAGCCCTCAGTGCGCGTGCCTGACCATCGAGTGTACTATAAATAGGAGCTCCCTGCCTGCTCAATTGCCCACTTGCCCGGTGTCCAGCTCCAGAATACACCCTACGTCGAGCACGGAGGCTACTCCTCTTGAAAATGTGCTTCGACCAGGTGGACTGAATTTCTGGCAGTACGAGGTTTCACCTCTGGTCACCGCTCCCTTACCTGTTTCCACTGCCTATGTTCCGTAATTCTTTTACAAGCCATTTTCATTCCCTAAGTTATGCAAGCTCCCTTAGTTTCGCTAGGTGGAATTTCTTCAATCAATTGAACTTGCTTTTTAGGAATTCAGGCACTTCAACAAACAAGGACTCTCAAAGGCATTTATGTTAGTGTGCCAGATAGTTCTCGACTATCAACGTGTCAATTCACAAAGACTATCTTTTCAAGATAGAAGTGTATATAAAGACTGCAAACCTGTACATATTGTATAAAGACAGACTTTTCTCAAGATTCAATATTCCTTTTTGCTTCAAAATAAATTTCAGTTATTTGTGTAAATCTTATAAAGTGAAGCAATAAAAGTTGTGTTCTGTAAACTTCAACCTTGGTTACAACAGTGTGGTGCGCGAATATGAACACTTGTGTATTGCGACACACATACACAACCAGTCGTCTATCCAAAGGAATTAACCAATCGCGCATAAAACATCCGGCTCAGTCGGGAATTGAAACTGGGACTTTTTGAATCAAATGCCTTGACATTGACCATTCAGCCAATAAGCCAGACCTGTCGCTTAAGTGCGGCCAGTATTCAGTATTCGGGAGATAGTGGGTTCGAACCTGAAGATGGTTTTCCGTGGTTTCCCATTTTCACACCAGGCAAATGCTGGAAGGCCACGGCTGCTTCCTTCCTATTCCTAGGCTTTTCCTATCCCATTGTGGCCATAAGACCTATCTGTGTCGATGCGACGTAAAATAAAATAGCGAAAAAATAGCAATAAGCCAGACCCCTGCCTAAGATTTCTGTCCTACCTCTGATTGCTTTCTCTTCGACCTTTACCGACAGCATATTTCTTGGAAATTTACTCATTTTACCGCCTTTGGCCTTTAAGTTTTATTTTCGATACGCCTATTTCGAAAGATCTGAACACGTCTTCTAACACAGTACACCCAAATTATTAAATGTTTTCACATGTAGAGTTGAGCCTGTAGTATTTCATATCCTATTTGGTGCATTACGTGTTTTGTCTTTCTGAAAAGTGCCTTGAGAATTGTGGAACTCTTTCATGTACACCGTTACATTAATTACTTTGCTCACACCAAGTAAATCACAAAGTCGTTGAAAACAGTTGCTTTGAAGAATAGGGCAAAGGGGCTGGAAAACTATTGTATAGCTTCCTCCCTGTTTGAACGAAGCCTGACACAACACAGCGCACAATGTTCCAACCTCGTCTCTAATTACCAACTCCGCCTAGACAGGAGGAGAAGAGAAGTGAAGAGAAATTTAACTGGAGATTTCAGCATCAAAACAGCAACATGCTACGGACATTCTCATTACTTTTAAAGTCACAATTAACATATTTCACTAGTTTGACATCAGTTAATCCACCATAATGGGGTCCAGATGATCCTTATTATTAATCCATATTCATACACTTTTCTCCTGATGTTATGTATCCAGAATTATTTCTTTATATACTACACATACTGACAAAGAAAGGTAACATCCTGTTTGATATATGTGCAAACCGTCTACAGTGCATAAATGATTAGTGTTGCAATGATCCGTAACGTCTAGCATTGTGCCATGAATACGTTAGGAGTGCTAGCATTATTGCAGCCACAGTATCATCAGTAATGTCTAGAATGTCATGTAGTTATAGGTTAGAGTATGCCTTTGCTGGCGAGACCAATGTTTACAGTGCACTATGTCTTTTGGTATGGGCTAGAGCAATCTTGTTACTTTCATTGATCTGTCTCAGCTTTATCCTTGGCTTTGACAAAATGAAAGTGACTGAGGTATGAGTGATGCTAGTAATGCCATTCCTTCTGCAGCCCGTCCCTGCTAAGAATGGAGTGAAAATATTGCTCTTAGGGTCGGTTGGTGCATGCATTTCAGTGGGCTTGGCAGACTGATATGTAATAGCAACTTCCGGCTCGGTGAGGAAAGCAACGGGAAACTACCTCACTCCCCATTTCCCTAGTACGCCTCTTCAGTGATGCCTATGACAGCTGATGGCGGAGCTGTTGAGGATCCAACCAGCCTTAGGGCTGAGGACTAAACATACATAGGTTAGAGTGCAGACGAGGACCACACATTCTCTAGTTGTGCAGGAAGAGTTGCATAAATGGTAGAGGTTGTAATAGACAATATGACAATTATCTCTGAAAATATCGTAGTAAAATATCCACACAGAGGTCAAATCGACAAAATTAGTCAGCTAAATCATTGTTATATGAATACAAACGGAATTGTTCGAAACTGGCAGGAAAATGTAAGCAAATGTATGACACATTGCAAGAATTCAACGCATTAAGTTTGGGTTGTGAATTATATTTTGACCTGAAACGGCCACTTAATTTTTTCTTGACCATCATCTAAAACCGATATTCATTGTCATTTTATTATTATTATGATTATTATTATTATTATTATTATTATTAGTCTAACGTCACAATAACACATAAACAGTTTTCGACAATGGAATGATGTATAAGCTCTTGCCTGATGTGAAATGTGAAGCCACGAAAAAGGCTTTCCAGTGCTACTGACGGTGGGATTCGAACCGATATCAAGCTCACAGGTACGCGACCCTAACAACACGGCCAACTAACTATTAAAAGAAAGTTAATCGTATCTTTCACTTTATTGTTCAATACGATGTATTGACTCTGCTTTATGACACCCAGTTTTCCTAATTGCAGTCTGCGTTTCCGCAAATTATCTGCATATTAGTGTTGAGCAACAAGAATTTTCATGCTAGTCTCCTTTGAACCTGGGCGTAATAGGCTATATTGATGAATACTTCTGTTCACATTTCAAAAAAATCTCAGTGTATCGGACTGCAGTTGATCACGTGAATGAGTAACGACACGCGAAGCGCATCTTCTCGGTCCTCACCAAGTCCTCCCTCCCTTCACTGTCCTATCACATGTACTTTAATTGGGACTCCATCCTTGAACTTATAGTTTTAAAATAAAGCTACAAACAGCAGAAATTAAGAAAAAATAAATTACATCAACGTTTTATTAATTGATAGGTATCGATCGCGTTTGCCCACCTACATTGGTCTATTTGACCACTGTAGGACGTTCATAGAAAAACGTACTTGGCACTCGTTTGATTTAGAACCTACTATTGAATGCAATTTTCGGTTATCTTTGCTAGACAGGTCGGGAGAGTCAAAACGTCAGTGAATAGAGTGAGATAGGGTCACTGAATACACAGTTTATTCCATGGACGTATTAGACTACAATTACCAGCATAGGACGGAGTTTGATAGTGACCGCATTGTAGATACGTATGCGACCAGGTCACATTTTACAATTAAGAAGCATGGTGGCGTTTCGTAAGTCACAATAGTCCGATGTTGGAACCAATGGGTACTCGAGGCCAGTCATATTCATAGTCAATCTACAGGCCTGTGAATATTTGGATAAGAAATTAATTCTAAGTCCTTTTTGATAAGGCTAACAGTCCAGCTTATATTTTTATCTGTATGGGATAAAGAACGAGCCACAATAGAGAAAAAATTTCTTTATGGAAAATTGTTTGAGTTGCAATGAAAGCAGGAACAAAATTTAAGAAAATACCAAAGTCTAGGTGAATTTCATTACCTCAATTTTTAATACTTTAACAGATAAGGCCACATATTGACCTTTAAAGTTCCCTAATGCACAATTATTAAAACTTGTTGAAATATTTTAAATACCTGTAATCTATCACAATATTATACAACCTACGATAATCTGGAAGATATTTGCTCTCTAACTGGGAAGTAGTCCCGTCCCGCGGTGTAGGATGCAACGCATCCGCCTGTCACCCCGCGGCCCCGAGTTCGATTCCCGGCCGGGTCTGGGGCCTTTACTTGTAATGACTGATATCCCTGGCCTGGAGACTGGGTGATTGTGACGTCATAAATCTTCTTTTCCTCACACATAACATTCCACACTACCGCCATTCCAATTACACGCAGGTTCATACTATAAGGTGCCAGTAGGAGCAAGAGATCCACATGGTCGACGCCCCGAACAAATAGCATTTTAAAGAAACGGAGAAATGATTACTGAAATAGCAGTGATCAACATTAAATAGTGACAGAGTATGTGACTACATATTACCCTCGATATGCAGACGAATTCACAAACTTTCTTTCTTCATGATAGTATATATTTTATAAAACGGAATTCTTAATTATCGTTAGTAATATTAGTACTAAGATTTGTGCGATATAAAATTCTTCTTCTTGCTATTTGCTTTGCGTCGCACCGACACAGATAGGTCTTATGGCGACGATGGGATAGGAAAGGCCTAGAAAGTGGAAGGAAGCGGCCGTGGCCTTAATTAAGGTACAGCCGCGGCATTTGCCTGGTGTGAAAATGGGAAACCACGGAAATCCATCTTCAGGGCTGCCGACAGTGGGGCTCGAACCCACTATCTCCCGATTACTGGATACTGGCCGCACTTAAGCTACTGCAGCTATCGAGCCGATATAAAATTGGCGCACTCTAAGAGGAGTGAATTAACACTAATGGGAGCAAATAGTTACTTTTTATTACACCAATGTTCAATATTAACAGTTGAATCAATTGGAAAAAGAATGCAAGAGAACAGGAGAAAGTAAATAGAAGTTCAGGTTCGTTAGGTATACAACGAATACTCATGTAATACATTGACCCAACTTCACCTCATTAGTATCAGTGTGAATTCTGAACACTTAATTGCTCCACATTGGATCACATTATCTTCGCAAGCGGGAGGAGCTCTGGTTGTGAACTGGATGCTGGACTAGAATATTGATACTGCAGGAATCAGGCAGCAGACCGCTGCGGGGTGTATCAGGACATGAAACAAGTAGAAAAGAAAGAAACCATTTGCGGAGCACTCGGCAAAGGAGAAACAAGCTTTCAGGCAGGATTTGAATGTGAATATAACATCCCCTCTTTTGCTGGCATCCGTTGTTCTTTTGTCTGCTATACATACATAAAATTCTATTCTTTTGTGTGCACAAAATAGCAGTGATCAGCAATAAATAATGAGAGAGTATGCGGCTACCGTATGCTCCGGCAATTAAACCTCTCGAGAGTAATTCATGGCAAAATATAACTAATGTATTCTCGGTGCATAATAAACTCTATTTCATATAGAAGCAGGCAGTTGCTTGTGTAACTATTAATGCTTACGTTAAAACAAACGTTCATTCCTGAATAATACTTAGATAAGTCTTTTAGTTATTTTGTAGCTACCATTGCTTTATTTTCCTATTAGACAATGGCACCTCGTAAATAGCCCTGTGTTCTTACTCCCAGGGTAAAACTTCAGACCTTGTCACGCAAGTTTGTATCATAGTAATCATGGCTGACGGTGGGCGAATGGACACTGCCATTGCTTGAAGGCTAGTCCAGTGAAATGTCGTTCCCATAATTCAATACAGACAGAAGTTATGACCAACTTACGCGATGAAAAGACCTAAGAGTGAGGCAATGTAAAAGAATAACCATATGAAACAAATAAGAGTAAGAATATCTGGCTGTGTTGAACTATGGTAGTGACATTTCATAGGGCAAATCTTCAGGCGATGCAGAGTCCATTCGTGCCAACGCCAGCCACGATTATATAACAACGTGATGAAATAGTTGAGACGTTTCAATGCAGTAATTACGATTCTAAATACTTGAAACCATAGATAGCGCTAGTTATGCTTAAATATGAATACGAAATAGAGGCTTAAATCCACGCGACTTGTGATTGAATATAAAAAAGAAATAGAGGCCTAATTATTAGTAGTATGTAGCGTTCCCGACACCGGAAGAAAAAATCACAAGGAAATGTAACGTGAATGATTAACAATGTATAATAGAGAAGAAGAATGTATGTAAATGGAACCAACCTCAATGTAGTGGAGGTTAGGCGACGACACGAAAAAACAACACGATTGAACTTCTCATTCACTAATAATTTGACGTGACGGCCACACCATTCACATACTCTGCTATTTGAAATCAAATTATGTCGTACATAGAATTGAAGTAAATCATTGAAGTTGTTCTTTTAATTCGCTGAAAAACTTGTTACATTAATAACACATCCATCGTACGATGCCATGTCAATATAATTAGATATGTTTTCTGTATCAACAATGGCCAGATGCACTGGATGCGCTATGCACGAAGAAAGAAGCAGTAGGCTTTGCTTCTATCAATCCTATCATTTCGTGACCAGTAAGCGACATAGAATGCCGTGGTGTATTAATGTGAAGAGAAACGTCATTGTGGTCCAGGGCTAAGTCGTGCGAGTCGTCTGCGAGAAAAATAAATAACCTAACTTAACCTAACCTAACCTGCGATAAAATTAAACATAGTCCTAAGCTAACCTAACCTAACCTAACCTAACCTAACCTATGTGAAACAAATGTAATTGTGGTCCAGGGCTCAACAAATGTAATTGTGGTCCAGGGCTCAGTACCATTTAGTTCCTAAGTACAGTGGTTGGCAGCATCGGCGAGTCGTGCAAGTCGTCTGCGAGAAAAATAAACATAGGACAGTCATACCGCGCGTAGATATTGCCGGTGCAAGCGGTAACCCTGGTACTAATGTTGCGTGACATAGACTGAAGTTCTAATACTCTGTGTATATCTTACATACGTACGTCTAAATGCTGAAGCGTTTTGAAATGACATTCAGATTTACATGGGACTGTGCTCATTCAACTCTAACATATAAGAAAAGCGTTTCTTGTGAAATAGGCCTACTTGTTACAACATCGAAGCAAAAATGTCTGGCCTTCGAACGAGTTCGAAACCAAGAATGAAAATTAATAACATGTATGGTAAAATCAATCCCCATTGACGCAATTGCTCATTTCACCAACACCAAGCCGTTAGAAATTATAACAGAAAGGGAACAGTGCATTTTCAAGAGATGATTCTAAGAATTCTTTGTGATCTCTGCCCAAAACAGTAAGAGGTTGAGGTGAAGAATTTCAATACACAAAATGGATTTGAACAGTGTCAGAAATACAATTCTAAATTCCTACTCAATTACAGGATCCAACTACTATAATGACCAAATAAATTAACTGAACTGACACTTTCTGAATCTATACAAAACTACGCAAGCACAATAAAGCAGAAAACAGACTCACAAACTGTTAGGCTTCTGGCACTGAAAGAAAATTAACACATAAGAGTATTTTACAGAGGCTGTTGGCTCAACGTGACCATAGGTGGGTCACAAATTGATAAATATACAAACCCAAGGAGGTTCGGTTTTTCGAACGGCGATAAGGTATACTGGGGAGATGGTGAACGTCACAAATTTGGCTTTTACTGTTCACCTGTTTCGTACCGATTACTGCCATTAAACTGATCCTTACCGTACCGTACTACAGGAATAAATACTTGCGCGACTAATTTGCTTAGTACCTTAGTATACTGTATTTAAGTTTAATTTTCCTTTACACATCAGCAGAGGACGATGAAAACAATGAACATTTTTCTGATGGACTGCATATTCATATGTGGCTGGGAGGCTTAACCAGTCTTCAGGTACATAATGGATAGGAAGTGCACCGTGACATACGAGGTTCAACTACCAAGTTATATTTAATATTTACATCTTTAGCTATTTATATTTAAAGTATGCATTTATTATTTTTTTTTATTTAGCGTATGGCATGCACATGCAAAACAAAGTCAAATAGGAAGAATTAATTAACGCATTCAATATAAAAGGCCAAGGTCAAGAAATCCAAGCAATGCAAATGAACACGTCGCAATGCTGACCGCGTCATAATCATCGAAGGATATCGCTGGACAATAGATTCATCGGCAGCCTGTTTGTACATGTGCAGCTGAGTTCAGGGTTATAGTTTAGATACTTCTCCTCTTTAGTCGGGCTTAGAGAAGTCAAATCATCTGCCTTTGTATTGCTCGTTTATTGCCTTCAAGATATATTCAGAAAAACGTTGTCCTAAATTCAAAACATAGCAAACCACTTCCCTTTCGGGATACATTCATATAAAACAATAACGAGTACTAGGTTAAATCCTAAGAGTAAAGGTGATCGTTATAGAGTTAATGACCCTATCCCTATCACAGATAAATAATCATGAATATTGTAACTATCTTCAGATATTCTGCAGTAGATACCATGTTTCTGGTTAGGCAGATACCACAAGAAAAGTATATATTCCCTGTAAGATATTTAAGGCTGACAAAGTAACATAAGGTTGATGACGAAGCATGCCATATGACCTACGAAATATTTTCCACTATAAAAAACTTTAATTAGTCACTACACTACTTGATAGAGGAATGAAGTACACTTCTGCAACCCATTATGTTTTCTGGAACAATGGAAGGGGGAGATATCCACTAAAGTGACCTTGTAGGTAACGAATTTCCCATTTGATTCAATGATAAAAGTGAGCACATTTAGGTACATCCTGTAGACAAAATATAGATTATATTATCTAAAAAATGTATGGATGTAGGGTACCTTATGTTAAACAATGCCATGCATATTTAGTACATTTCAACTAATGTGGTATGAGAAATAAAATAAATAAATTAACAATGCATTTCTTTTCAAAAAATCAAAATTTTTCAACGCTCTTCACACAAGTATTTAAATTAATACACAACATATTGACCTAAATTTTCATTACTTCATTATTTTGATATGAAAAGTAAGTTTAGTAAGTTTAATGGTAATAGCTCTCTTACTTTTCAAGAAATATGTAGGCCTAGCTAAAGCTGAAAAAATCACTTTTCTGGTAATTTCAATTTAAAAGTTTTACACATGAAAATAATTTATTGCCTTCATAATTAGAAAAATATTGACCCATAATCTCTATCATCTGCACCATTAGCTTCTTCCCTCTTCTTTTTAGTGTTCTTCTGATGATTTCTAGCATCTTGCCAAGTAACGTTGGTTCGCTTTTCAGCCTCGATCTCCCGCTGATGATCTGTATCGTGGAGGGCTAATTGTGTGTTAATACCCGGTTCAATATTTATCAGCTTTAACACTTTCTTCTTGCCAGATACTCCTTCACTGAAGCACGCACGAAACTGCATCATACACACCAAATTTCATTGTTGCCAATCCCACATACACAGTTTTTGGTAACCTTGTCCATATTACAGAACTGAAACGTTCATTTGGATTCTGTGTGGTACCATTTCTTTAGGAGATCCGGCTTGTTTAGTTCCCTGTAAATAGGCTTTATGGCCTCCATTACTGGGCTAGGTAAGGAATGTTTGTGGTCATAACGTGCTTCCTTCCTCTTCATTTTTTTCGGAACCTGCACCATGTTTCAGAACATAAATAGTGCTGTGGTTGTTCATTTGTGGACAACTTATGGAAGAAAGTTGCCCACATTGCTTTCCTCATTTTGTCGACACTGGTCGGATTATTTCGAATAGCGGAGACACAATAATTCGGTAAAAGGTCTATTTCAGCATCGGATAGTCTTTTTTACCATCTATGTTTTACCATGACGCAGAGATCTGTCCTTCATGTCCCTTACTAATCGTCGTAGTCTCGTACCCAATTGTTTTGGATATGACCCACACATTCCAACTTCTCAATAGTATGTCTGGGCCATATGGTTGGTCACTTACCTCGTTGTTGTATGCTTTACTGTCTCCATCACCAAGACAGTTCACATATGCAGCACTTCTACTATCTGTCGATCTTCTTAAAATATTCAATGCACCAGAAATTTCCATGCCTCCACTTGTACATTCATAGTTTTTCTTACATAGGTGTTCTTCACCTGGATTTAAATGGTACACTTGACAAAACATAGCCATGATCTCTTCATCTAACACCTTTCCTTTATCAACTGATGTAACAGAGACAACATCATTGAGAGAGGTGTGCCCGCGCTTCCGCCAAGCTCCGTCAACTGCAACACTTATGTGAGGATTACCTTCATTTTCCTTTACAGATTATTTTTATATCAACTGCATATACACTTCACCAGCTTCAGAAACAGCACTCCCAATAACCTGGTTGTATTTGGAAAATCTTACTGGAGGTAGGGTAGATTTAGTAAACTACACAATATTCTTCCCTTTCCCAATTGATTTAAGAGCAAACACAATTCTTACATTGTTCTCATATAGTCGTCTTTTGTTTTGGTAAGTTCAGAAGTTTTGGTTTTGGCACTGAATCTACAATTATCACATACTAATTCAAGTTCGCTTACTACATGAGCTCTCTTGTCCACATTTTCAAAGAGTTTTATTGTCTCCCCCACAACCTCTATAGACTACATATTGGTTCAAAAATGTACATAACGTATTCAAACTAAGATAATATTTCCATATTGTATTCGTTTTTCACTTTACACATTTTAACAGTCACTGCATCCTCATTTTTACTGATTCCCTCCTGCATATCAGTGTATATGTAGTTCAACATTTTCTTGGAAGCACTTGGTTTGTCTTGGGGTTTAGGTTCACTTTTGCATTTACTGTTTCTTATTTCAATAATAGTTCCTTTAGACTCACTACACTGACTTATGTTAGAGGTGTACTGATTACCTCTAAATTTAACTTTGGGGGAAAACTCCTTTATCCTAAGCATTGTAAGATCTATATATTTAACAGAATTCAACACATGCACACAAATGACAAACACGCTGAGCACTGATATGTATTTCCGCCCAAAACTCTCTATCCGGAGAATAAACAAGAGAACTTCAAATACAGTACTGACAATACACGTATTTAAATATTACCCTTATGAGAAATATGCTTCTGTGACAGTGATTTACAGAGATCTATGTCCTTTAGTTTCGGCATGCATAAAAGGGGAGTGGCATCCATTGTGCACTATGGCACAAACTAATTTACATTTCGAAAACTAACAGTCCGATCTTCACGAAACAAACTAAGACTTATTCAGAAAAAAGGTGCGAAATTAAGCTAAACAATAAAATAAATTTCTCAAATTTTACCCCTTCAGGCTACAAGGTCCCCTTAAAGACGAGTCACTTTAGTGGAAATCTCACCCTTCCGTTGTTCCAGAAAACATCATGGGTTGCAGAAGTGTACTTCATTCTTCTATCAAGTAGTGTAGTGACCAATTAAAGTTTCTTCTAATGGAAAATATTTCATAGGTCATATGGTACGCTTCGTCACCAACCTCATGTTACTTTGTCGGCCTTAAATATCTTACAGTGAATATATATTTGTTTGTGGTATCTGCATAACCAGAAACGTGGTATCTACTGCAGAATATCTGAAGATAGTTTCAATATCCATGCTTATTTATCTGCGAAACAAGATACAAGCGCAAGCCGTCCAGAAACTTGTCTAAATAGAATCAAGGAGAGAAATGTGTATTTCAGTTTACGTTTTATATGAATGAAGGACTATCGCAAACCATATCATAAAACAAATAAAACATATCAGATACGAATACTTTCTAAATTCGTCTTTAAATGTTATCTATTTTATATGCCTCCAAACTACTTTTACGGCTTTTGGAGACACCGAGGTGCCGATTTTTTCTCACAGGAGTTCTTAATAATAATAATAATAATAATAATAATAATAATAATAATAATAATAATAATGTTATTTGCTTTACGTCCCACTAACTACTTTTGCGGTTTTAGGAGACGCCGAGGTGCCGAAATTTAGTCCCGCGGGGTTCTTTTACGTGGCTGTAAATCTTCTAACACGAGGCTGACGTATTTGGGCACCTTCAAATACCGCCGGACTGAGCCAGGATTGAACCCGTCAAGTTGGGCACAGAAGGCCAGCGCTCTACCGTTTGTGCTTCTCAACGCGGCTAAATTCTTGTTAACAATAAGACAATCAACATTCGTATTAGAAAGGAACTCAAATTTGGAATATGAGAGCTGAAAAATGTATTTTTCGATTCCATTTGCGTCATCAGTATACTGAGAGGAGTGGTCGCGCGTGTTAACGCCTTATGGCTCTGGAGTCAAGCTCTGCATTCGTGATACGAATGGGTTTGAACCTCACCATCGGCTGGCCTGAGAATGGTTTTCTGTGGTTCCAGTTCTCTCTTCCAGCCAAATGTCGGGGCAATTCCTATTCATAGGCCACTGCCGAATCCTTCCACCTCCTTACCCAACTTCATTTATCATCATTCATTTCATCTTCATTAGCTCCTCAACTGAGGTTGGTTAACAGGAACGGCATCCAGCCGTAAAAATATGCCATATATTTTAATCCCACCTCAACCCTGACCCCTTATCAGAAGAAAGGGGTTGACATACATATCCTTAATCAATGTGGAAAATATAAGGTTTCTACATGTACACTACCTTGGTTTCAGTGGCATCGTTCAGAGAAGTCAGCTAAATTTTTGAGATTGTAAAGCTGCCTTACAGGTAAATGAACATTTACTTTAATTTTTCCTATCAGAAAAATGTAAAATAAAGTAATTTTTTCAATTGTTCCGGAAGGTAATGTGCATGGAAAGGTTTCAAATTGTGAGTCTTGGATATCTCTATCAAAATAAAGAAAGACAAATTTCAAAATTTAAAAAATCACCTCCGGCCTAAAGAAAAGAAAGAAAAAAGGCTTTTTTACTAGTTTATTTTTTCATATCCTAACCAAATTAACTATATATAGTAAACTCGTGTCCTCATCCCGAGGTGGTGCAGCTCTTTTCAGGCACACCCCCATTGGAGGTGAGCTGCATGTACCATTTCAACCACATACCAGCCCTCCTGCCATTCTTAAATTCCTGGCAGTACCAGGAATCGAGCCCGGGCCCCCAAGGACGGCAGCTAATAACACTAACCGTTACGCTACGGAGGCGACCAAATTAAGTTATTTACATAATTCTCTGCATTGACTCACATTAGCGCTCGCGGTTCTAATAAGAGGCAAACTGCTAATCTAATCGATTAAGGAAAGGATTACAATTTTTAGGAATAAACAAGGAATATATTCTTATAATTAATTATATTTTATTTGCCTAATATTCGTAGCTCATATCCCTAGGATGTTTTCAACATTGAGTTGTTTGCCTAAAATGCTAGATTCCGTGATTTCCCATTTTCACACCAGGCAAATGCTGGAGCTGTACCTTAATTAAGGCCACGGCCGCTTCCTTCCAACTCCTAGGCCTTTCCCATCCCATCGTCGCCATAAGACCTATCTGTGTCGGTGCGACGTAAAGCCCATAGCAAAAAAAAAAAAAAAAAAAAAATGCTAGAACTGTGGATTTCTTAAATGTAACTCTATTCTTAACTCCCTATAATAAAGTATAACTGAAAACATTTCCTGCTGTAATATTGTACGTCATAACGAATTCAGTGCAGCTAATATAACTGTAAATTAAAAACGAGTTTTGATTTCAGGTTGGCGTGCCGGACCTACGGCGATACAAAGCTGAAGACTCTCTCCATTCCAGTGCTCTCTCCCTCACGATGCAGTTATTTCCGTCACATTACAGCAATGGCGAGTTGGTTCTAAAATGTACAGCTTACCTGTCGTCACTTTACCGCGAGACCACGGAGGTTCACCTGGGCTCCAGAGCTCGCGAGCCCGTCCCAGAGAGAGGTGAGTGGTTTCATTTTACACAAAATCAGTCATCTTATATTAGTTTACATGGAGGAAAGTTTATACTTCTCAAAAATCCTAAATTTTCATTTAACAAAAATTGGCAGAAGTCTCAGTTTCCTACTTGAACAGGATATTCCTCAAAGTACAAAAATAATTTCAATTTTTTACTAGTCACACAAGGTTATGTTTAAAAAACCTGTAACTCCCCGAAAAGGTTTGTAAAATAAAAATGAATCATGGATTTGTCAGAACTCCAATTATAGTATATTGGTAGACAGTTTGAGCGACATTGTGTTGTTCTTTGAGTCACCAGTTCAGATGTAGTGTTCCATTCGATCCCATCCTGTGCTAAAGCCTACATAACCACTGAAGCCTACTATGATCTAATAATATTATCACTGATAACACACCCTAGAGTGATGTAGGTCAGAATTTGAAAAATTTACGAAATCTTTTCTGTGCTAATTTAAAGGGCACAGTTTAAATAACATACTACAAAAGTGTCATTAACGAATTCCACGCGGAAATGCGTTAAAAAATATTTTCAAAATGTTTGGACGTGTCACGCCCACAGGAATGCAATAGCTATGCAGGCTGTGGAAAGTTGGTGTCCAGGTATTCCCGGTTCCTTTGCTTACAATACAAATACATGAGGTTGCCATGTGATTTGGTAAATCTATACTTTATCTTCTTCTTCTTTTCCTACCGCTTTTTCCCCACGCCTGTGGGGTCGCGGGTGTGAACTGCGTCGCACATGTGGATTTGGACATGTTTTACGACCGGATGCCCTTCCTGACGCCAAACCTATATGGAGGAATGTAATCACTATTGCGTGTTACTGTGATGGTTGGTAGTGTGATATGTTGTCTGAATATGATGAGGAGAGTGTTGGGACGGACACATACACTCAGTCCCCGGTCCCGAAGAATTAATAAGAAGCGATTAAAATTCCCTACCCGGCCGGGAATCGAACCCTGCATCCTCTGAACCGAAGGATAGTACGCTGACCATTCAGCCAACGAGTCGGACTAAATCTGTACATTATATTAGGCGATGTTTAATTTTGTCGTCAGTATGGGAAGATCTTAAGTGTTTAAAAAGTTTCCTAAACATTGTTATCTACGTACTAGAACAAAGAAGGATACAAATACCTATTTTCAACACGGTGGTGATGAAAATCCAGCATGTGACAAACCAAGTGAGGTTACGAGTGACTTCAGAAATACAAGTGCCTCAGGGAGTAAATTGAACGATAGTTTTGGTGATATTGATGCAACTGCAAACAATGAGTGTTCTGTGATTAATACCTCATGTGCATGTGGTAATTGTGTTGCCAAATCTCCAAAACTCCTTGATGACAATGGTCGAAGTGGCATTGTATACATTTTACATTTATATAGTGAAAACTATGAACATGATGTAGAATTAAAATCCTCAAATAAGATGGAAAAGATTTATGAAGCTAAAATTAGGTTAATCTATGCAATGAGGTGTTTGGGTGTAGGAAGGGAAGGAACTAGCTTGTTTTGTGGATTGATGAATATACCTCCACCAGTTAGTCGATTCACTGAACATAACAACATAGTTAAAAGCACTTGAAGATGAGTACCTAGAGATCCTTGCAGCTGCTGTTCAGGTGGCTATAAATATAAATTATGAAGAAGAAGGTAAGAATTTTTGTGTGTTTTGTGATTCCACCTGGATGAAGAGGGGCCATACAAAACTCCACGGTGTGTCATCAGTGATCAGTGTTGAAACAGGTAAAATTTTAGACTTCCAAGTCGTGAGTAAGTATTGCAGTCAATGCACAATAAAAAGAACCATGCTAACAAAGAGAAATAAAGTAGGTGGCTGGAGGAACACAAGAAAGTGTGTAGTAAATATTATGATGGCTCAAGTAGCGGTATGGAATCAACTGGAATGAAGTTCATCTTTCATCGATCAGAAAAAAAAAATGTGGTACACGATATACAAAGTATCTTGGAGACGGGGACTCGAGTGCTTTAAAAAAAACTGTCCGACAGTGAACCCAATGGAACTAATGTGGAGCTGGAGAAGTTAGAGTGTATAGGCTATATACAAACAAGGATGGGGGTAGACTTCTGAAGCTAAAAAGAGATACGAAAGGCAAACTTCTTAGTGATGAAAAGGGTCTAGGGCGTGAAAATAGACTTACAGAGAAAGAAACCCATACCTTGCAAGTCTATTACGGCAGAGTCACTAGGGATAATACTGGTGATGTCAAAAAGTGCACAAAGCTGTTTGGGCCATTTATTTTCATAAACTCTCCAATGATACTGTGTCTGAGCATTCGTTGTGTAACACTTCTTGGTGCAAATACTTACAGGCCAGGGTTAAAGGAAAAACCTATGTGCATAAACATAGCTTACCACAAGCAGATATGGATGCAATCGAGCCCACATTTATATATTTAGCACATCCAGGTCTCCTTCAGAAGTGCACACATGGAAAAACGCAGAATCCAAAAAAGAGTTATAATAGTCTCTTCTGGAAACGTTGCCCTAAGGCAGTATTTCTATCTTCAAATAATGTGAAGATTGCTGCCTGTGATGCTTGTTTAGTGTTTAATAGTGGAAATTCAGGCAGAATCAAGGCATTTCAGAGGCTAGGAATCAAACCTGGGGCATTCACTCTCAAAATACTCAGGAATATTGATGAAGTGTGACTTACCGAAGCTGACAGGGCAATTCAAAATCTGCAAAAAGATGGCTAGGCAGAGGAAGCAGATGAAGAGGAAGCAGCAGCAGGAGAAGGAGGAAGAGACTATGGATATGGCCAGAATTAAAGAACAGAGGTAAAAGAATCTTGACTTAAAACATAAGAGAAACTTCATCTCAGTTTTCTGGACGTTTACATTTTTGTAAAATTATAGCACATTTTCTCTAGAACTATTAAACCTGTATCATTTAAAATTGGTAGTATGATTCACAACACTGCAATGCAAAATTGTGTGGAGTGTTATTTTTGTATTCTAGGTATTCTGACATTTATCACCATATAAGTAGGTAAATTTGGGGGATATTTAAAAAAAATTTAAATTCATGTAGAAAAAAGCTAAGAGCATAATTAAAATTTCTTCCCACAGTATTGCTTAACACTCTTCAAAGAGCTTAGCATAAAGTTTTTATCACTATTGAAATGGCCAATGATGAGAAAATATACATATATTATTTGTAAGTGATTGAGGAATATATTTTCCGTGGAGGTCTCTTGATTTAGTGAAATGAAAATGAAAACCTACAACCTGTTTTCCAGTCGTTGACCCGGTCAGAGATGTAATGAATTAAGCAGATATAGGCTATTAGTACGATGGGCTCGCCACTCCCAAAGTGATTTATTAATGACTGATAGATGCTATGAAATGAGAATGGAGAGTGTTGCTGGAATGAAAGATGACAGGGAAAACCGGAGTACCCGGAGAAAAACCTGTCCCGCCTCCGCTTTGTCTAGCACAAATCTCACATGGACTTACCGGGATTTGAACCACGGTATCCAGCGGTGAGAGGCCGACACGCTGCCGTATGAGCGACGGAGGCTATTTTGTTTTAGTAAAATTCAATAAAAGTAACTGCAGATATGCAACATCATGTTATAAAAATTGGTGCAAAATTTCAATATTGTAACTTAAAAACACTAGAATTTATAGGACTTTGTTTCAAACCATGCGTTCTACCCTAGGTCTCCCCTTTAAGACCCACTAATTACTTGTACGATTTTCGAAGATGCGAGATGCCGGAAGTGTGTCCCGCAGGTGTTTTTTTTTTTTACGTGTCAGTAAATCTACCGACGCGAGGCTTACGTATTTGGTCACCTTCAAATACCACCGGACTGAGCCAGGATCGACCTGCCAAGTTGGAGTCAGAAGGCCAGCGCCTCAACCGTCTGAGCCACTCAGCCCACCAATACGACCCCGATCTGTTTGTAATATTCATGTATTGTTTTACTTCTACAATTTTGTCCACTATACTTCCCGATGAAACCAGTTTAACTAGTCCTTGGTGTTTCAAGATTTGTCATAATCTATCCCTTCACCAAGCTGTTGATCTCATTTGTGACCCAAACTACCTATCTCACATATTCTTCTATGTTATCACATTTTAAGGACTTACACTATCTTCTCTTTTTTACGCCAGTTTATGTTACACTTCCATACTCTGCCATACTTCACAAGAAAGTGAACTGCATGAAAACGTTTGTTACACGTCTCCGATAATGTCTAATAGTATTGCTGGCTTGTGTATAAAACGAGCATTACCAGTTCTTTATAATATCAAGGAAAGGTTCATGCTTACTTTAGATGTAAAACTTACCTTAGAATCACTTTAGTTTGTTATACTAGTTCGTACCTTCTTACCGGGCGAGTTAGAGGCGTGCGGCTGTGAGCTTGCATCCGGAGATAGTGGGTTCGAATCACACTGTCGTCAGCCCTGAAGATGGTTTTCCGTGGTTTCCCATTTTCACACCAGGCAAATGCTGCGTCTGTGCCTTAATTAGGGCCACGGCCGCTTCCTTCCCACTCCTATCCCTTTCCTATCCCATCGTCGCCATAAGACCTATCTGTGTTTTTGCCACGTAAAGCCACTAAGAAAAAAAGCATTCCTTCTTCAGAATTGAAATTGGAATCACCGGCACTCCTTTGTTGGAAGTTTCAGTGACAGTAACCACTATGAAAAATAAACGACAACGTGCATCTCAAATGACATATTCCTTTATTTGTTGAATTAGGAACTGTACTGCGTTGGAAACGTTGATGACCAGAAAATCAAGTGGGTAGAATTACTTAACACCTAAGAAGTATTTATAGCCTGGAAATTGGAAGCCAACAATTATTATAAACGTAGCTTGAAAACGCCTTTACAACCACGAATAGCAATATAATATAAGGAAAAGGAGTAATAGTTTTTACCCCGGTATCCCACGACATGAACCATTACGACGAAAATAAACCACAGCCAAAGTTAACTCCGGAAAAATGTATAACTTTCTTCAATTTAGACCATCGAGATATGTCTGGGGTCCCTGGAACCACGCTGACTCATTTTGGGTTTTGGTCGGGGTTTAAATCCGGATGCTCTTCCTGGCCAGGATTCGAAATTCGGTCGACCGGACAGAAAAACAGCCACTAATCATCAATACCAATTACACATCACCTCTATTCCCCATGTACATATCATCGAAAAATATAGCGTAACGTCATGGCAGCGGAGGCATTTACATTTACGTAATTAGTTGACACACTGTAGTCTCATTCGGTACTCTGTTCGGCTGCATAAGACGTTTATAGCCACTGATCCACAAACAAATAAATCAGAAAGAATTTTACGTTTTGAACGTGATTTAGTCTCTTCAGTGCAGATGGAGAACTCGTGGGAAGAACCGTATAGCTACTGGCTGAAGGTAGCGTGTTCCATAACCATCGCAACATGCAACCGAGTCAGACAAAAGACTACTTCGGCAATTCAACCTACAGCACGCAAAAGTGAATTACCTTCCTATTTGCTCACACATATGCTCCAGTTTCAGGCCATTCATGAACAATTCTGTTAGCGATAAATCAATGATGGCGATCGATACATCCTTCAAGCCTGGAGTTTAATAATCTTGATAGAAATAGCGATGGACTAATTACAGCTGCTCCAACGCCTCTAGCAGTGCGGGCCAGACTCTTATCGCCTGTTAACGCTCTTATTCTGCGTACTGGAAAGGGAGTGGTTTTCTAGCAAAGATTGTACAGTTATTGTATTACCTGCCCGGAAAATGGTGCTTGTAAGACCACAAAATGGTATTCTAAACGATGAATAAACTTGCATATCTTAATCAAAATACTATGTAAGTGCTGAGCATGTCGAATGGTGTTTTAACTTCTACAATGATAGCGGCTTCATCACATAGCTTCAGCAGCATTTCTTACAGTTACTCAAGGTAAATGCTTGAATGGTGTTCTATTATTCGGTCCACGGGTAGTGAGCCTGCCTTTTACTGGAAGGTCCCGGATTCCATTCCTGGCTAGGTCAGAATTTTTACTTTGACCTGAGTGCTGAGAACTATTGAGGAACTATCTCACGGTGAGGTAGCGGCCACAAAATAGAAAGTCAAGAATAAAGACTGAGATGATTCGTCGCACTGACCACTTGCCACCTCGTAATCTGCGATTTTCACGCTGATTGGTGGTCGCTTGGAGGGCAAATGTCCATCAGGGCTGTAGGGCACTGGAGTTGTGTTTGATTTGGTTTAGTGTTTCTTTGAGGACAGCGCTTCCCAATTCTGGTTCCATAAAAATTACGACTTGTTGACATAATACTTGATAGGCTTTTGGGCTTAAGCCGTGTCAAGAAAATAAGGTGAAATTCTTTACGTTTCGCAGAGAACTGTGGTCTGCGTCATCGGAAGAAAATTTCCACTATCCACGAGAAAGGCTTCTTAAACAATGACTCTCTTAAATTTAGACGTTATAATAAAAGTGGAAATGGTACGTTCATTCGCCACCCATCTCGGCCCTAGTTTCTGTATATCCATCTTGTGTCTTGCCGATACCGGTGTCTCGTTCGAGTCTCCTCTGTCGGCCGTTTTGTGTGTTTGTTATCTGTTGTGTGCTGTGTTATTAAATTTGTCTTTTATGTTTGGTTTGCAGTTAGTTGTTAATTGCTTTGTTTTCAGTTAATTGTTAATTGCTTTCGTATTGTGATATGATTTGTGTGTGTGTGTGTGTGTGTGAGAGAGAGAGAGAGAGAGAGAGAGAGTTGTGGTAATCCATCCAATGGGTGACCATTCTCAATGTTGCTTAACTGCGTGTGTAGTGTGTAGGTATGTGTGTGGTGTTCTGTATATGTGTTGGTGACTAAGGCAATGTCTCATTCGGTGAAATGGCTGCACTGCATGCTTTTGTATACGATGTGGTGTTGCGTTTGAATAATTGCAACGCTGCATCGTATTTAATTCGCGACTTGCTCTTTTAGTTGTTAAAAGATTTGTTCTTGGCGAGGATTCTTCTTGGTGGGGGGTTAATTAATGATTAGCTGTCTAGTGGGCATGGGAGGTGGTGTCTGGGTCGAAATGAGTTTGAGTAGCGAAAGGTTGATTAGGGTTGAGATGTCCTGGTTAGGCTGGGTTGTTAGATCTAGGGTGTAGGGTCCTGGGTTAGAGGATGGAGGAACTGGTGTGTTGTGAATAGGCTGATTACGATAGTTTGGTCAGCTTCCGCTTCGAACGCTGGCGCTGTGACACGTCAGGGGAGTCATGTTATTTTCTTGACTCGACATAAGCCCAAAAGCCCATACAGTATCATGTCTATAAGTACGGGCCGTGAGAGCATCAATGACAACATTATGACTTGTCTTATTTACTACAACAGGAATCACAAAGACATAGGTGTTTATGCAACCACTGCGAGTAAGGCGGTAAAAAGAGTAAATAGCTCCGTTACTTTACCTCAAGGCAGAAATAGTCTCGTCTCACTCGTGGATTTTACAAGACTCCAATCCATAATAAAACCTAGAAAGGAGAGCGCATTTAAATGTAATTTAGTATACAGAGTCTTCGGAAATTCCTATTACGAACTCTTAGCCCATTCAGAGGGGAATGAATAGGAACCAATGTCCGGAAATGTACAGTTTACGTACTATATGTGCAACGTGTACAAGGATAGATCTTATCTTCAATGGGGAAATCACAATCTCTTCACATGGTTATGAGGGTGTTTAGGGGTTGTAGTAATGATGTAAATAAGAGGGCGTTTAAGTCTCTAGCAAGACCTCTGTGTTTCGTGAGTATGGTTACAGATCAGGATCACTTGTTACCAGAACTGGACAAGGTCAAAAAGAAAGCAGTACTATTTTTTCAGGGTGATTTCCAACAAAGGGGTAGTGTCACGAAAATAATGCAAACAGTGGATAGGGAAGAGCATTTTCCGATCTGTCAGCCTGTCAGCAGAGAGATAGAGTGGAATAACATTAGTAGACGAATAAGCTTGAGGAAAAATTAAAACATTAGGAAGACCATAATACAAAGATAAAGTTTGAATTCAAGAGTGAAAATTAAAGCATTAGAAATTAGGGATTTGAATAATAATAATAATAATAATAATAATAATAATAATAATAATAATATTCGATAAGTCTCCGAGTTCTTTGAAATCATTTAAGAAAGGACTAGGTAGACAACTGATAGGGAATCCTGCACCCGAGTGACAACCCTAAATGCAGATCAAAGACAACTGATTAATTGAACTTCATATCAAGTGTTTAAATTACTCTCTTCTGCTTGGTAAAGGAGCGGTTCAACAAGCACCAATACTGATTGAGAGAGTGTACCAGAACCTGACTGGTACGCACGAAGTTTGCATCGAATTTAGTGGGGCTGCATCGAAGTGTTGCTCTAGTGGGCCACAATGTTAATCGTCATTTGAAGAGGAGAAAAATAGATGACAAAGTTTACATAGAAAAATCCGTTTTTGCGACAGAATGAAGTACTTTATTTTTCCCTTGACATTGAACATGGTTGCCAAATTACAGGATGATAGTTTGTTTCCGAGGGAAAAAGGTGTTCAGGTGTCATAATGAATACATTTCTTTATGTTGCCCTGGACATAGTACATTGTTATCAAATTAGTGGATGTTACATTTTTACGAAAAAAAGTTGGTAAATAAGTTTCTTCATGCTGTCATTGACAGTGGACATTGTTACGAAATTAGTGGATGTCGGTCTGGTTACGAAGAAAAATGTTATGATGGCACACTGAATATAATTTTTTTTACAATTTGCTTTACGTCGCACTAACGCAGATAGGTCTTATGGCGAAGGTGGGATAGGAAAGTTCTCGGAGTGGGAAGGAAGTGACCGTGTCCTTAAGCATTTTCCTGGTGTGGAAATCTTCAAGGTTCCCGACAGTAGGGTTCGAACCCACTATATCCCGAATGCAAGCTGATAGCTACATGAAACAAAAACCGCGCAGACATTTGCTCGGTCTATAAGTTTAATTTTTATTTCCATTGATATTTAACATTGTTACAAAATTAGTGAATCTTCGTTTGTTAGAACTGTAATTAAATATGATGACTAATCAGATTACTATAGCTCCGTTCACCTAGACGATCGGGATATTTAAACCTTTGATTCACAGTTGCTGTACTTGTAGCTCATGTGTTCCAATTTTAAACTGTATCTACCAAGTCCTCTCTAAAAGCCCTAGGTGTTTGTAGTGAAAAGTTCCGAACAGCGTGTATACAGTGTAAAATTCCATTTCGTACCAGATGATCACTGACTTTCTGAGCGCAAGTTAATGGTTATTTAAAGGTGTTAAAATATGCCAGCTTTGTGAAGGTAGATCTACCAGTAGAAATTTCCTGTACCATGTCATGCACTAAAGTAATCGGTAGGACTTAAAACAAAGAATAATGTTATTGTGGAATTATGCTTAGAGCATATAATATCTCTTTTGAGGGGTCCAGGATTCAAATTCTATTCATGTACCTCTTAATATACATCGTAGATATGACAATCGAGATTTAGAAAAGTCAGAATTCCGAGCATACTTAACGTAAATATGGCTTAATGGATATTGTAGTCAGTATACAAGAGAGAACGTGGGAAATGTGTTCTCAGGGCCTGATTAGGTAGTGCTATATCAAGGAATTCTGAGAAAGACATATCCTAACGCCAGAGCGTGTAGTATTGAAATCTCGCTCTCAACTCTGATATGGAATTATCATCATGTATTTCACAATGTTATTTTTTATATATTTATTTAAATGACCTTTGTTGGTACAACATTTGGCCATCCTCTATGTACAAGGAACACTCACTGCACACATATAAAAAATAAATTGTCAGTGTAAAGGACATACAAGAATGAAAATCAGATTGTGACAGTCTTCAAGTAGAGAACACGACACTTAATCTCTCTTCCGGAAGAATAATATTTCACAATGTTTCTCTTTGCAGTTTCTGTACGAACTTCAAAAATACAATGTAGCTATGAATGTACTGCATTTGATACTTTCCCGTCAGAATGAACAGGAAATTATTGTCCGTTACATTCTTCTTGGACTCTACGCATTTGACTCGTTTGAAATACATGATTTATATGTTCACTTCACGAGTATCAATCATATGGTTTATGCTACTTGTGCAGTTGAATGATGGGGAAAGCTGTGTCTGCCGTTATCCATGTACGAAATTGGATGTCATTAACTCGCAAATCCACTTTATCCTGTCTATTATCTCGGAAAGGAAGCCGACTGACCTCAAAGGTGCAGACTGTCCCCTTGTTACCAAATTTATCAGGGTGAAATCTTCCTTTGTAAATGAAAATGAAAACCTACAACCTGTTTTCCAGTCTTTGACCGGGTCAGGGATGTGATGAATGATCCAGATATAGGCTATTATTACAATGGGGTCGCCACTCCCAAGGTGATATATTAATGACTCATAAATGCTATGAAATGAGAATGGAGAGTGTTGCTGGAATGAATGATGACAGGGAAAACCGGAGTACCCGGAAAAAACCTGTCCCTCCTCCGCTTTGTCCAGCACAAATCTCACATGGAGTGACCGGGATTTGAACCACGGTATGCAGCGGTGAGAGGCCGACGCGCTGCCGTCTTAGTCACGGAGGCTCCCTTTGTAAATAAACAATAATAATTAAAATTGTAGCTCGATTGACCCCGCTTGCGCAACTCTGGTCTTGCTTTAGTTAGTGTTTGTTTATTACGTCATTAAACTGGAGGTTAGCTGGATCCTTCAATAGCACTACCGAAGTTACAGGGAAAATACGAAAAAATTCGAACTCCGACTGAAGCCTAATAATGAAGTATACCTGTTGAGATGTGCGGGGAGCTAGTTTGCTATTACTTACCGCACTGAGTCGGAGAGTATTACTGTAGAACGACTGGCCCCTTGAGTAATTTATTTCATACCATCCTGCTGCACTAGCTGTGTTCTAAATGTTAACTGTCACAGTTGGCCGTGCGGGTAGGGTAGGCTGTACATTAATTAAGGCCCCGGTCGCTTGAAAATTTCCAGCAATTGAGAACATTTTTAGAGTTTGATGTAGATTTCTATGTTTAGCCGTCAAAAGGGGCTTTATCTGGACCCATTCAAACACGCTCTGCTAAAACTTGTTACACAGTGTTTCGTGGTGGACAGAGGTGAAAGTAGGCGCGGGCCTGAATGGGTCTATCTACTAAAGATTAATTAAATCTTTAAAAATCAAAGTTATTTTTCTTTTTTAATATTTTTTTCAGAAATTAAATTTTAACAAGCAATTCGCTTTGCGAAAACAGGATTTCAGTTACAGAAATAGTTAGCTAGATCAGGTGCAACGTAGGTAACATCAAAAACCATATTCAACAAGCAACACATTAGGAAACTGAGCTTGTTGCTCATCAAATTGACAATTCCCAAGAGCACTGAGGCTCCTTTCTAACACACTCAAGGAGATAGATCTCGCAGTTTCTTTTACAAGGTACTATTCTTCCAAGAGCACATTTGCTCCACCATAACGTTACCGCCTTCCAAAAGATATCATTTAACCATCAAAAGACAAACAGCGCCTTTGCGCTATTAAAATTTTACAATAAGATACAGAGTTTTTAGAAAAGTCCTGGCCTAACAAAGGTACCACCTATCATTTACAATTCCAACAGTTTTAATTTTCTTAGACACACAACAATCTTACTACTTAACCTAAAAGAAAGGTCAGGGATTGGAATAACTTACAAAGGAGACGTTCAATAAATTTCCAATTTCTTTGAAATCGTTTATGAAAAGGCTAGGAAAACAACAGATAGGGAATCTGCCACCTGGGCGACTGCCCTAAATGCAGATCAGTGGTGATTGATTGAAAGGAATTGAATGATACAGGGGTATCGAATACCCATTTCACCGGACCTTACAGGAATTAAAAACTACAGGTTGTAATTACTGTCCCAAACTTCAAAATGATGCGGTGGCGGACACCTACACTCCTTGAAATTTACACTTGTAAATTTAAAAACCTAAATGGGCTCGCTGCCCGACGTTACAGAAGCTAATCCCATATTACTGAGTTGACTAGATGGAGAAAATTTAAGTTACAGGCTGGAAAAGGTTACAAAATCATAATCACCTCGCAGTCACGTTGATAGGGAACTCGAGAGTGTGTGTCACATTCTCTAGTCCCGAACTTAAGTTCAGTGTTTTTAAGCTTGTTTGAAATTTACAGCAGAAATTTACATTTTCGAAGATTGGAGATTTAAAGTTACATTATTAAAGACTGGAAACCTTCTCCTCGGGTTATTTTTCAGAGGCTATCTCCTAGTTAGTACATGGCTGCCATTACCTTATTGATCTGGACTGCTCGATGAAGGGCGTAACGCCTAAGTCTCCACTATTAGCACACACTCAGTACACTGGACGATCAAGAAGACAAGGTAGCTCGAAAAATTGCCAACTTTTATACCCGAGAGGAAGGTTCGAGGGAGATCTGGTCTAACGCCCGACACCGTCCCAACCAAATTTTATATGTAGAAGAAAATGCTGATTGGTTGAAAATTAAATACAGGAATTTTTCCATTGGCCACTTTTGTATTTGGCGGCAGGAGGTCGAGGTGTTGACAACTTTAACATAAAAAAAACAAAAGATAATCAACACAGTGTAATAAACCTAGGATGTCAAAATTACTCTATCACTTTAGTAGCGACATCTGTTGACCAAAGTCCGAACTTCTTGCTCTAGTTGTTTCAAGTTTTAAGTGTAAAATGTCATTTGACTAGGCGTTTGACTTAAATGAACGGGGCGCGTGTACTCTCGCGGTACAGTTAGTTAATCATAAAGTATACTTAATGCCCTCACAAGGACGGCAAATGAGAGGATGTTCATCGTCACAGAAAATATAATTTGTTTATGGACCAGTCTTATGGATCCATTGAGATCTGTAATCCTCTGCTATCCTATGGATCACAATATTTTATAATAATACCAATGTATATTCCCTTTCATAACTGCCAGTCTATATGTCATATATGTTAATTATCCTATTTGGTAGCTGCCTCTGTGGATCAGCGGTAGAGTGTCGGCCTCCGGATCCCAAGATAGCGGGTTCAAACCCGGCAGAGGTAGTCGGATTTTTGAAGGGCGGAAGAAAGTCCATTCGACACTCCATGTCGTACGATGTCGGCATGTAAAAGATCTCTGGTGACACATTTGGTGTTTACCCGACAAAATTCATTAAAAATCTCAGCCATAGACGCCCAAGAGAGTTTCGGTTTACTCGGTCTGCCATCTAGTGGTGGCCTAGAGTAAAACGGAACGTCGAAATTGACGAGCAGACAGCCAGATGGCGTCAAATTGAAATGTCTGCACACGGTAGCTGAGGCCATACGATTATTATTATTATTATCCTATTTGGTGATACGTTCTCGAGTGTTGTGACCCCATGCAGTATTATTATGTTATTTATTTAACTGCATCACTCATTGCGATCGTTCACCCTCATCAGGAAGCACTCAGGAATTTCCCCGTGATCGTCTTCGTTTGGACTCTCCATCAATGAATAATTATTTCACGTGAACTCTTGCTTTCGATTTTGCCCTGCAAGATAATCTTGCTAGTGTTCTCCCCATCTCGCTTCATGAAAATACCAAAGAACTGCTTTATTGTCTGGTTAAATCGAGTAGAGAAGCGCTTGGAGATTTTACGTTCCTCTAGAATTGAAATATTGGTGCGTTTTCCCGTCTAAGGGAGGCGTATCGCCCTGCCCTAGTACGGTATTTTAAGGGCACCGTGTACCTTTTCTTGTTTACTTTTACAGCCTATGGCCCACACCCATACAAGAAGACAGAGGGAAGAAGAGCCTCTGCAAGTCGGACCTTTGTGTTATATGGAATAGCTCTATTTAGATATTTTGCAGGCTACCCATGGTTATTATTACAAGATAAATTATTATTTTGATATCTTTCTACGAAGTGCCTGCAGCACTCATCAATGACGCCATGTAAAGGAATTTATCAAGTATCCACAACTTGAAATCTGTTCAGGTAGCTTTATATCCTCCATCAGTTACCATTTGCATAGATTTATGGTGTCTAAGTTGATCTGTAATGCATACTCTACGCAGACGTTATTTTATCCTGTCCAGCGTGTCTATAATATGTTATTTGGGATGTTATGGGCCATATTTGTGTTTATGTTTGGGTTACTTGACCACATGGTATTCATTTTGCAGGTTTATTTGTCGTTGCGTAAGAGATACTCGTTTAATTCAATTTCTTTCCATACTTTAATGAAATGTTATTCACCTAACCACAACCCCGTGGCACTACAGCCCTGAATGGCCTTGAGCTACAAAGCGACCGCTGTTCAGCCCGAAGGCCTGCAGATTACGAGGTGTCGTGTGGTCAGCACAACGCATCCTTTCAGCCGTTATTCTTGGATTTCTAGACCGGAATTTTATTCACAGGAAGATATATTTCTATACCCGACAAGAATGTCCTGAAATAAAATCAGTCCTTATTTATTTATTTATTTATTTATTTATTTATTTATTTATTTATTTATTTATTTATTTATTTATTTATTTATTTTCCTTTCAGTGTCTCTTTCATGCTAACGTGTTTATGTCGTGATTATAACCAACGGGACCCCCAGATTTACGTGGAATCCGAACCACAAAGATGTGGCTCTCTCTTCCAAACATCTTATTCGTCTTGATCGAGAATGGAACCGTGGCATCTTACTGATTAGCCAGTGACGATTACACACGATTATCACACCCCTCCAGTTGTTTTAGGTAGAGTAGCTGACTTAGTATCACACCCGTATATGCTCTATGATGTGCTGTAGCCGCATCCAAAGAGTTACGGACTCATCAATGAACATCCTGTCAGGAAATAATTCCTGAACGCTGACATAAATATAACATCATTTGTAGAATACCTCTGAACTTTGATATCATACCTGATTTGCTATCCACAGGAAAATATAGTTGTAGTTTGTTGAAATATTTGCTGAATACAGTTGTATTAATTTATTTCATATTATGTTTATTGTATGCGTAGTGTTATACTTACTGTAGTTTTGAGTAAATGGCCGTTGATTAATAAGAATAAATCCTCCTCCTCCTCCTCCTCCTCCTCCTCCTCCTCCTCCTCCTATCCCCCCCCCCCCCCCCCCAATCAACACCTTCCCAAGTGGCCCGACAGCCCTGACGAGTCTTAGCCTCCCGTGTAACCACTGCTCAGCCCGAAGCCTATACATGCGAGTTGACGTGTGGTGATGGTGTTCAACATTCTCCGAACTTATTCTTGGCTTTTCTGGACTGGGTTCACCATCTTACCGTCAGATAACTCCTATATATTCTCACACAGACCAAATGGACTTCAAACCAGTCCGTAACAGTTATTAAACTTACGAAAATCGAACCCAGGGTCTCCGAATTAAGAGGCAGGCACAAAGTAAACCGAACAAATATCAAAACTACTCCAGACTGTATTTTAATAATGAAACTGGAGTAGGTGTGGGAGAGCATTTCTTGTTAGATATTGGAGTTGATGATGGGAGGGGGTGGGGGCAATGCAGTTTATTCGAGAACCACTGACCTAGATAGTTCTTCAATGGTCCAAAGAGACGAATATTAGTCGGTGCCTGTTCAGGATGTGAGAATCCAGTACCTCTCAGTCGCAGTGCTTTATAGCAACTCCTGTGTGTGGTTAACAGAGAGAGACCTCGTATTAGAGCGCATGATAAGAATGCCAGCTGACAGCAACTCCACGTCTTCTCTATACAAAGATGTGCTCTTCAGGCGTAGAAATCAATTATCACCTATGATTCATTGTTTGATAACATGTTTTGCTATCTCCACCCTCTTACAACTGATGTTAATAGTTTGGCTGCCATAAAATGATAACTGGTAGCCTTGATGGAAAGTGGAGATGTACCTGTTCTGGTATGATAGAAATTTGTAATGTAATAGGGAAGAGTGAGTGTCTGAGAGGTCATAATGGTGGTGGTGATCATTAAGAGGAAGTACAACTGGGCAACTATCCTCTATTAACAGTAATCAGAGGAGGAAAGTGGAAGGGTCCGATACTTATAGAAATGAAGGTAACTTGCCGGCCAAAGAAAGACAAGGGCCAAGAAGTACGTGAAAATTAAAGACTCGCTGGGCCCCGTCACTTAATACCGTCGGGATTGCTAAAGAACAAGATTTGACGAAGAGAGGTCAGATAGAACAGATGAAAATGAGGAGCCTAGCGCAAGTAACTGGAAGCAACGCCAGAACTCAGCTAAGGGTCCCATGGTCGCCAATCTACACTCCCAAGTTAAGAGCCGCTGTGACCACTACTAATCGTCTCGTACGACAAGTAAAGGTCTTGGTACCGTTCTTTATTGACGTAAAAATAACTCCTAATGAACGAAATTCCGGTACTTCGGCGTCTCCTAAAGCCGTCAAAATTAGTTAATTTGGCAAGATGGGGCTATATAGATCAAGAAAAAATCCAATGTGACTGCGGAGAAGACCAGACAGTCCAACATATGCTCCAGTGTCGTCTATGTCCAGCCTCCTGCACAGAAGATGAACTATATCAAGCATCAAAAAATGCTTTGGAAGTGGCCAAGTTTTGGGCAAATGTAATATAGTAATTATAACTGTGTACAACATGTATGTTTCTGATACGAGAATAATAATAATAATTCTGCCCGAAGGCAGGTCCGAACCTCAGCAGAGGTGTTCCTGAGCCGGAGTTTACGTGCGGTAGGGTGGCCAGTTCCGTTCCGCTCCTCCATTCCCTTACCCCCACCAACAGCGCGTGGCAACCCATCCAACTCCTGACCACGCCCAATGTTGCTTAACTTCAGAGATCTCACGGGATCCAGTGTTTCAACACGGCTACGGCCCTTGGCTATTATTATTATTATTATTATTATTATTATTATTATTATTATTATTAAAATATTTAAGCCTTTTAGGCTTGCGAATATTAAAACATTCGCCGGGCTGAATGACTCAGACGGTTGAGCTTGGCAGGTTCAGTCCTGGCTCGGCCTGATGTTATTTGAAGGTGCTCAAATACGTCAGCCTCGTGTTAGTAGATTTACTGGCACGTAAAAATAACTCCTAATGAACGAAATTCCGGTACTTCGGCGTCTCCTAAAGCCGTCAAAATTAGTTAGTGGGACGTAAAACCAGGGTTGTTATTATTATTATTATTATTATTATTATTATTATTATTAGGTGTGGCAATCGATTTAATTGATGAAATTGATTTATGGTTTCCTTCTGGGAACTTAATTTTTTGTATCGAAGCCTAAGACAGGCATTTATACGAGTAGAGGTACATACTTCCCCTACCGCACAGTTACTGCATTGTCCTACAAAGGACACTTGCAGTGGAGTCTCAACGCGGGTGGATGCAGCGTGAGTCTCAACACACAATTGGCCACGGCTGGTCTGTGGTCCGACAGCTCTGCATTCCGACCGGCTAGTCGATCAGAGAGAGGGTATTCCGGAGACGGAGAGGGACTGGTCCATACCGTCGGCTGTCCTGAGAATTGTTTTCCGTGGTTTTCCATTCTCCTGCACTAAAGCGAATGTGGGGTTAATTCTTAGTTTAGGTCATGGCCGCCAACCTTCTCGATCTTTTCCGCAAATCGCCTTATCCGATACAAATCTCCTGGCCTGAGAGACGGCCTACCCATTACGCATTCCGAGATGGAATGCAATTTAGTAGCAGTGTCTCAACACGCGTTAGCCACTAGCATCACGGAATGGAATGACAATTCAACTGACGAGCCCACTGTCACATTGAGGCGGAACACAGGTAATTTCATTATTGAAAAACTTAAAGGGCTCGAGTTCTTAAATATTCGCATTCCTTCCTGGAACTTAATTTCTGATTATGATTACTAATATTTATTAGCGTATTCTGCGTTGAATTACAACATACACTGTAGGATTATAAAATGAAGTTGTATAGGAAGTCTATCAATTATCCTACAAGACGCTATTTCTTTTGCCTTCATAGTCTCTATGAAGCTGCGAAATAGATTTGGAGATTACTTACAATCAGTCCTATTCCAGCAATTTTATACTAAATTAATTCATGGCAATCACCACCGGATTTTCCTCGGAATATAATTCTATTTAATTCGTCTTGGTGAGTGAACTAAAAGATTCAACTCGCAAAAGACATACGTAATGTCTGAAGATCGGTTTTGGAATAGTAAGAAAAACGTTAAAGGTTTGACCCTGATACTATCTGATCGTCATTGAGAAAGTTAACGGCACTAGTAGAAGAGTAAAGTATGTTCTAAAACAACGGGTGCTGCGTCAGGATTTTCCCCACGCTTTTTGAGTAGTGTAGCTATAGGGGTGTTGACACAATGACCTATAAATGTACCTATGCTGGTTCTTACCCGGGTTCATAACCGCTCGCAGAGGTTAAGACGCGGAATCACGTCATAATCTTACGTACGACAGCAAGCTTAACCTCACAGACTCCATTGGAGGGGCTCAGATGGTCAGGGAATAATCTGGGGTTCTTTTGACCCCTAGGTGAGGTTGTGACATCATACCATTACGTACGACGCAATGCTTTCTGCTACTGACGCTACACGGCGTAATAACAAAAGGGCAGATACGAGTCACAATTATCGAGAGTTTATTTTTAAGCTGTTTCCTTCACATCAAGTGTCTGCACGTTGTCTTAATTCTTTCTATACACTTTTGTTGGCGTAAGTAGACGTAAGACACTGGAATGACCCTAACTTACTCGTAGAACATTTGAAACGTCTAAGTACTTTGCAAGATTCATGCCACACAGGTCACAAAGCAGAAATTCTAGAAATAGAGAGAGAATTACTTCATGAGAGTATTATTCAGTAATGGCTCCTCAAGATAAGATCACACCTGTAAGGATAAGCATCGCACACGCGTTACATAAACCAGCTCGTCGCACCTACTATCGCAGACGCGTTATTACACGTGGAAAAGATGATCTCTGGCAAGCTAACTTAGTAGAAATAATTCCCTATGCCTCTTGAAATTAAGGAATAAGTATCTACTTACTGTCATCGATGTGTACTCTAAGTTTGATTTCACACAACCTGTGCGTTCTAAAACAACAGCTCAAGTCAAAGACGCATTTAGACATATTGTGCAACAATCAAAATCCTGCCTAAGGCTTCTTCAAACTGATCATGGTATAGAGTTTACAACAAGGATTTTTATGCGCACCCCACGTCGCATGGTATTCATCACTACCCTACGTACAGCAATCTCAAGGCAAGTGTTGTAGAACGCTTTAATCGTACGCTCAAGACAATGACGTGTCGAGAATTTACAGCAAAAGTTATTATCGCTGGATTGATCTACTACCTAGACTTGTGTCTACCTACAACAATACACCGCATCGCATTATCGGTACAAAGCCACGTCTTGTTACTAAGAATAAACAGATAATCCACGGCGCCATCGCTTTAAAAAGTGACATTGTTCCCACTTGCAAACACAAGTCCGTCTTTGCAAAAGGAAACAAATCGAACTGGAGCTCAGAAATGTTTCAAAGCTTACTAATCCAGTTACATGTTTAATCACGATCCTTCAGGACAGGCTACTGAAGGAGGATCTACATCGAAGAACTGCAGAAACAAAATATTCTGATCGCTATTTAATCGAACGTGTTATTCGTCGTCGTGGTAATAAACTGTATGTCAAATTGCTTGGATTAATAAAGGGGATGAACATTAAAACTTGAATTTTTATTCTAGAACATCTACCTCTTCTATGGCATAAAACAAGTTTCAACTTGTTAGCCAACATCATTACTACTAGTTAATTTAGGACTTGATATGAGGTTGAATTGAATGGATGAAAACCATAATGGTATAAGTAGCATTTTGATCATTCAGAGAAAGGGGCATTTAAACTTCTTAACACTCGTATAAAGCATGCTATTTGTAGTTATACCACCTATCACTAGAGCGCAGAATATTACTGCTATCACTTGTATCTCTCTGCTGGTGAAAGGATACATCCTCCTGGAGTTACATCCTGCACTTAACTCATTTTTTAAAATGTCACTTATACCCTTATGGTTTTCATCCATTCAATTTACATTAAATATCAAACAACACCTGCATAATTCTTCACAAATGGTACTCATTTTAGCATATGTACATTTTCTTTCTTCAAGTAAATGTGTTTAGTCCTTTTTACATAGATTATTTCTGCCGTATTCGCTCTTTAATGCCAACACACGGTAACCGTTTTCCTCTCATTCCACCGGCAACGACAAACGTTGCGATTTTTTCAGCAACTGTAGCATTAGGTGACGTCACACGCTGCATAGCTCCACGATGCAGATTTTTATCGGTTTCATGTCTCAGTTCAGGTTTGTTTTCACGTTTACTGGCACGGTAAGCAAGGCCATGGTCTGTGCAAGCAGAATTCAACATATTGATACTAGGATCACCAACCGCCAAGCGAACATTAAGTTTAGTGCCAGGGCCACAGTATTGGTAGGTAGAAATATGAAGCTCAAAAGGAAGAAGATCAGTTGCTTTATTGATGAGCCCATGCCCAGCATGATTCTTCACCGTTCTCCCAGCATGTCTCTTCACAGTTTTGCTATGTCTGCTTGTCTGCCTTCCTCGCAATCATGATAAGTGTTCATAAGTAAATTCAACTCGTTAGTTCTAGATCCGTGATACAGATTAATCAGTTGAAACGTACGACACTGTCTCACTGAAGATCTCTCAGGTAAACTTACTTGTTCGTGATGTAGACTGCACGTATGAAGCTCTGACAAAACAGGATCTTGCGTCCACTCACGAGGCATTTTCCACCAACTCTTCTTTACAGCATTTGCAACTACATTCACTAGAAATGCTTTCCGTAATGCCTTATATCGACTTAGCAAGCATAAAACTCTACTATTGCATTTTCAACTAGGTTACACTTATTATCAGATAGGAATGGCACGATGTCTTCACTGAACCATTGTTTCTTTCGCACTGTCGTCATTTGAACACTGCAATTTACATATGTTGGTCACCTCCCGGCATGCACTTGGACACAACCAAACAAATAGGAATCACACATGGTGTATAGAATGTTTAATTGTTTCTCCACTATGCTCCTTGAGAAAGTTTTAAATAATGTAAATCCTTATTCATGCAAGTCGATAATTTCACTAGTTGTTGGTAGATCCTCACGCAACCATTCCTTCCTTTCCAAATCCTTTAAAAACAAGACCTTATCTTGACAAATGAGCACTCATGATCATAGCTAGAACGCGATAAGGTATTACTTTTTCTTCCCACTGCAGTCTTAAGTTTTTATCCTTTGTGTCAACATATTGTTTTCATCTCTTTGTAAACAGTAAGGGAAAGGTGGGTTAAATACTAAACTGACGAGTTTTGATGCCCACAACACAGTGCAATCCAACACAGCAACCTATTTGAACACAAATTTGTTCCCTTCACTTTAAAACCTTGAACATCAACTATTAATGTTCTTGTCGTGATGGAATAAAGCGTTCCAATATGTATAACACATTATCTTATGGGCTAATGAAAATATTCTCATTCATAGCATAAATAAAGGCTTGAGTTTACTAGAGAGTGACCTTGATAACGAACAAGTCTAAACACGCATAACCATGTCCACGTGATCACTGCATGTCAACACAGCGTGACCTTAGTATGACACATGCTCAGTCTCTCTATCTCATTCCACGCGTTGGACATGGCTGTCCTAGTAAATAAAATGTTCTAGTGTGTTCAGAACACAAGTGTTTGGTCTCTGACATATGCGAAGAATACTGTAGGCCACTATAAGCTTCAATAGTTCAAATCAATAAGCTCTAAATTTAGAATCTAAATTGAATATTCCAAACGGTAGCGTATTTAACACCACTGTCACTCAGTTCCGAGACCTTTAAGGACCTCCTATATAGTCATCATCTTGTCTAGTTATGTTAAGCTTCTACACCTGGATATCAAAGTTGAGATCTGTAAGTTTAATGCCCTAGTACAGTTAAGCAAGGGAAATGGATCTAACTCAGGATCAGTACGGTTACACCTGCACATGTTAGGTTATAACGTCATGAACCCTTAGCCAGCAGTCCGCATTTCCAATCGCCTGCACTGTGACGTCACAGCTCTCCAAGGAGAAAGGCCTGCGCGTTCGGTTATGAGAAGGAAAGCATGACTTTTAAATCGCCCACGCCTGTTACGTCACAGCTCGTCACTTCTCCAAGGGGAGACGACGAAGAGCCTGTTTGAGGTCAAGTTATCGTTCGTGCGCAAGGTTAGGTGAACACGTCATAATGATGTCTTAACCTCACCTGCAGGTCACCTAACCGATTTGGCTCCTCCAAGGGCACCTGACCTATTTGGCTCCTCCAAGTCCTATCCTATCGGCTCCTCCAAAGTGGCACGTGAAGTTAGCATTTGCCACGTACGTAAGGGAATGTCGTCATAACTTCACCTAGGATGCAAACAAACCATTTTGCCCAGTGAGGTTGGCATTGCCCTCGTACGTATGGGTATGACGTCATAACCACACTTAGGGGTCAAAAGCACCGCAGATCATTCCCTAACCAATTACTCCCCTCCAATGGATTCTGTGAGGTTAGACTTGCTCGCGTACCAATTTGATGGCGTTATTCTACGTCCTAACTTCACCGAGAGGTCATTGAACCCGGGTAAGAACCCGTATAGGTACACTAAGTTACTAGGTCATTGTGTCAAAAGCGACAGCAAAGCGACGCGAAGGACAAATGCTGACGCAGCACCCTTTGTTTTAGCCTTTTCAATCCTGAGCAATTTTTTTTTCAGCCAAAGTAAATGGATCATATAATTTATTGGGCTAATATGATCAAATAGCTAAGTGAAAATGGTAAAATAATTCTCATGACTGTCATTCTATCAGAATATGACCCACACAATTGTGTGGTCTAGGATTTTATTCAGTAAGAAATAAAAATAAAAATACGTTCCCACACAATTGTGTGGTCAGGGATTGAAAGGGCTAGAACTTATATTGCCCTTCTACTCGTATTAACTAAACGATCCCACTCGTGAAAGACACACGTAATGCTGCCCAAGTTTGACGATCGGATTTGGAGTATTAAGACATACTGTGACAAAGATTTGACCCCGAGATAATTTGTAATTAACGTTTGTAAGTAACCTGGCGTATGTGTGAGTTGCTTGAAATGAATTTTCTTTCCAGATTACATCTACTTCACTATGAAGGCTTCGTTATTTACATGTTTCTTGGAAGGTCTGGCGTAAAATTATGTTAACTTCTCAAAACGCTTCGGTCTCTTGTCGCTCGTTGGTAACATTTACAGAAAAAATCACGGTAATTACTGGAATTCACCCGACTACTCCTTCTCTTCTCCGTTGTTGGCGGTTCTGTTTGGTTCTACTTTTATCGTTCATTAATTCGACGTATAGGATTATATACCAGGTGGCTCAAGAACGACGTACTTTCTACTTACAAATGTCCCGCATGCACAAATAATGAATAGGATGTCTACCAACTGATTTTCACAGGCGCACTACTGCCAGCGGGTAGGTTACGTCAGAATATGAAGAGATAAGAACCAGCCTGTCGCTCGCGGCATGTTACTCAGCATTACAGGTCTAATACACCCCTTGCAATAGTAAACATCGTTTTCCACCGCATATTTTTAGGCTGGTGTATGGTACAGCCGCACTATTTTTGCTGTCAGCATATCGGCAATGGATACAAATACACAGACATTATTTTAATCTGGACAACCTGGTCAAAATGCAGCCGAAGTTCCAAACATACGTGGGGCCCATGCCCCCGAACAGTATTCGTTTTAGTTTCATACAAGCAACTCTATTATCGAATGGAATGTCTACACGTGTATAAATGAATAAGTTATTAAATTTCCTTTTATGCATGTTTTGTGTGTTTACAAACAGTAGCGGTGATAAGGGGGTGGGACGAGGAGGGACAGTGGCACCCTCCTCCAACTTTTTGGAGTAAATATTACTTTCTTCTCCACTTTAACCAGCTGGAACTAGGAATTATTATTATCTGCTAATTCTTTCCTTTATTTTTTAATTATTAACATAATTATTGGTGGAAATACGCACAAAATACCATTCGTCGCGGCTAACCGATTTGTACAGTGCTACGGCAGGTAGTGGAGACTTTGCATGTGCTATGAGGAAGGGTAGTAGGGGTACATATTTTTTTGACAAGGTCGTGGACACTTGAGTTATAATTCACCCGCTTGCCGCGCGCATCCATCAGTCTGGCACTCTCTTTTAGTGCCAATGAGTTTCTTAGTGTGTATTCAAATACTAAATGATTTTAATTGAATAATAATGCCGTACTTCTATTTCATTGTACCGGGCAAGCTGGCCGTGTGTTTAGGGGCGCGCAAATGTGAGCTTGCACCCGGGAGATAGTGGTTTCGAATCCCACTGTCGGCAGCCCAGAAGATGGATTTCCGTGGTCTCCCATTTTTACACCTGGCTGTACCCTAATTAAGGCCACGGCCTCTTCCTTTCCAAGCGTAGCCCTTTCCTGTTTCATCGTTGCCATAAGTCCTATCTGTGCCGTTGCGACGTAAAGTTCATTGTAACAAAAATTAATTGTAATTTCCGCGGGAGATAATACCAACTTTACTTTCACCGGACTAAATTCATTCGTTTGTGTTATGTTATTTATTATGTAAATGTAATTAACCTGCCCAGTGGTTTATCTATATAAATAAAATTGCAGGGGGTCCGCTGTCTGTAATTTCTTCTGTTTTGCCAATTTTTCAGATATTTATCCGTTTTAGGTCAACTCAAGACCGAATCGGTGGTTTTTACGTTTCGTGTCTGTTTGTTTGTCTGTTTGTCTGTTTGTCTGTCTGTCTGTTTGTCTGTTTGTCTGTTCCACCATCACGTCGAAACGGCTGGATAGATCTCAACTAAACTTCATATTTAGAGTATACTCATCCCGGGAAAGGTTTCGATATGCATATCATTTTAAAATCTTTGAATACACGGGAGGTTTATAAGAAAACCAGAATGGTTCTTCCACCATCACGTCGAAACGGCCGGATAGATCACAACCAAACTTCATATTTGGAGTACACTCATCCCGGTGAAGGTTTCGATATGCATATCATTTTAAAATCTTTGAACAGACGGGGGGTTCATACGAAAACCTGAATGGTTTTTCCACCATCACTTCGAAACGGCTGGATAGATATCAACCAAACTCCATATTTAGAGTATACTCATCCCGGGGAAGGTTTCGATATGCATATTATTTTAAAATACTTGAATAGACGGGGGGTTTATAGGAAAACCCGAATGGTTTTCCTCCATTTTCTCTTATACTCCTGATTTTCTGTAAACGTCGTTTACCGTACGTGAAACGTCTCTTCATTATAAACAACTTTCGTTATGTTCATAATTTACCTTACTCTTCACATGACGGAGAAATTTACAATTTTCCGCTGGTATCATGCTCTGCATTGAGTGACCGACAGACCGACAACCAACCTACAAGTTACCATGGCAACGTCTCTGACTGCATGCCAGCAGGGAAGTAACGTATTGCCATTTTCCTCATCATGCTTTTAAATTCGTGTTTGTTCCTTGGGTAGAAGGCAAGAGAGGCGTCAATCGGCCTATCTGCGGGATATTGGCGGAATATCGTTGGTTGTTATAACCGCCCTCGAATAGATTAAGTAATAACACCATTAGTCATCTTCTTATTATTTGTTTACCTAAGAATCACTGGACCTAAATTTCTCCCCTGTTACCGCTTTATTATATCCATAACTCACACTAGCATAATTTATTGAGGGGCATTTGATTTTCCAATACATTCACTTGGCTTTTACATATTTGTCGTTATCCGGCTGTCCTCAGTTATAATCCATTTTCTATTACTTTCAACTTTCTTAACTGTATTATTTTCTTCCTTAATTATGCCGTATGTACTCGAGTGCTACAAACTACTGGATGTATTTCCACCAAGACTCACATTTAGAATACACCTGTCCTTGATAGGTTTTGGGCAAATATTGTTTCTAAATCCCTGAACTGACTGGGGGTTTATACGAAACCGAAACAGTGATTTTGCACTTCCACAAAATATACACAACCAAATTTAATGGAAATCAACCTACCTTGGTAGAAATTAATTTCTAATTTTTTTCCTCATGTGCATCATTTCGATGCGAGGATTAATAAGGGAGATATCATTAACGGACCGTTTTTCTGTACAAGTCCCATCGGACTTAACTCAGGAGCGGGTGCGTGTAAAGCGTATTCCTTACAACTTGAAAACTACTGAAGACATTCGAACCAAACTTTGTACTTAGCATCCACCTGTCCAAAGGTAGGTTTTAAACTTAAATAACATTTCATGTTACGGAATGGACTGGTGGTTTATAGGGAACCGAAATGGTTATTTTACTCTTCCACAATATATACAGAACGAGACCAACCTGACGAAATCGACCAAACGTGATAGAATTCCACCTCTAAACCCTTTTTTTCATGTGCATTTTTTCGTCAGGAGGATTAATAAGGGAGATATCATGAATGGTCACTTTTGCATGTTAAGTCCAGCGGACATAGCCCAAAGGGTGTTTTACATGGAGCAGATTCCTTATCTATATAAATCAAATCGTAACGACTGTGTGCCTCTACACTGACTATTTTGGCGAAATTTTCGTACAGCTTTCCGTTTAAGGGGTAATAATGACCATCTGCATAATATTTGGTTTAGTTTCCTGAAAGTCCTAATTTTTACCCGCCTCGCCCAAAATCCAGATTTCGGCATAATCTGCCAGAAGAAAAATAAGATAATTGAAATTTGACAAAATTATACGTTTTAGTAAGTAACGAAGGGAAAACATCCTAGATCATTAAAATTTTCACTTTTTATCCCCGAAGAATATCGAAATATGCAGGCAATTTTAATGATGGTGCAGACCTTCGGAAATTCCTATCAATAACGGATTGCACAATCTCCGTTCAATTTGGAATGATCTACAACCTTGGTCTTATGACTTTTTGCCGTATCTCTATCCCTTTTACGTTTGATTTTTCTCTATTAATCGATGTTAGGTCAATTTGGAATTTTCACATGCATAATTCATTCTTTCAATTACTTATATCAAATACAGAATCATCAAACTCTTGGCCCACTCAGTAGCCATATGTGAGTCAAATGCTATGTATGTAGCTGTCACATAATTATCCGAAAAGTAATGTAATGTGAGATAATCTTACAAAACCTTTACCCTGTTCCACGTTTCTAACTCAATCTGACCCAAGAATAGATGACATATCATAGGACCAGCCATTTAGGCCACTACATGGTATAATCCTTTGTCGATATGACGTACGTTTAGTAGCAGTTAATCTGTAAATGAAGGTCTTCAATATTGTAAACACGCATATACTTTCGTATGTCGATCTCTATATATTCACTGATGTCGATTTTTAGCGATCGAGAAAGGGTGAGTCTGCTATTGTAATCAGTACTCCCCACACCGACTTTGACTGGCTGCAGGAAAGGGTTCCTTCTCCAACTCCTGTGTAAGGAAGGCCTACAATTGTAATGAATAGTTCCCTTCTCGATTTTTGACTTGCAGAAGGCAAGTGAGCATGCAGTTTTATTTAAAACTCCCCTACCCGATTGTGTTTGGCAGTAGGCAAGGGTGACCGCCATTATAAAGAAATGTCCTCATCTAAAATGTGACTGGCATTAAGCATAGTGGCCTGCTATTTTGATGGAAACTCACCAACTTGGTGTGACTGGCAGTAAGCTGGCTGGCAGTAGGAAAATGGGCCTGGCATTATAATGATAACTGCACAACTCAATTTCGAGTGATAGTAGGGTAATTGCCTGCCATTATAATAGACACTCCTCAACTGTAATCTGTCTGGAAGTAGGAAAGGGGGCTGCCATTTTAACGGAAACTCCCCAAATCGATTCTGTCCGCGTAGTAGGCAATGGGGCCTGCAATTATAATGTAAACTTTCCAACTCGATTGTGAATGGCGGTAGGCAAGTGAGCCTGCCGTTATATCACAAATCCGTAACAAACACTTTACATTTTAAACAACGTACGGGGACCTCCCCATGCTCTTTCTCGGATAACGCTAAGAGACATGCAATTTTAAAACAATCTTATTTACTGCATGTACACTATTTACTTCGATATTCGAATACAATGTAGAATACCGTAGCGAAGCACGGGTACATTCGCTAGTCTATATAAATAAAATTGTAGGGGGTCCGCTGTCTGTAATTTCTTTTGTTTTGCCAATTTTTCAGATATTTATCCGTTTTAGGTCAACTCAAGACCGAATCGGTGTTTTTTACGTTTCGTGTCTGTTTGTTTGTCTGTTTGTTTGTCTGTCTGTCTGTTTGTCTGTTTGTCTGTTCCACCATCACGTCGAAACGGCTAGATAGATCTCAACCAAACTTCATATTTAGGGTATACTCAGCCCGGGGAAGGTTCCTCTATGCATATAATTTAGAATCTTTGAATACATGGGGTGTTTATAGGAAAACCAGAATGGTTTTTCCACCATCACATCGAAACGGCTGGATAGATCTCAACCAAACTTCATATTTAGAGTATACTCATCCCGCGGAAGGTTTCGATATGCATATCACTTTAAAATCTTTGAACAGACGGGGTATTTATAGGAAAACCATAATGGTTTTTCAACCATCACGTCGAAACGGCTGGATACATCTCAGCCAAGCTTCATATTTAGAGAATACTCATCCCGAGGAAGGTTTTGATATGCATATCATTTTAAAATCTTTGAATAGACGGGGGGTTTATAGGAAAACCTGAATAGTTTTTCCACCATCACGTCGAAACGGCTGGATAGATCTCAGCCAAACTTCATATTTAGAGTATACTCGTCCCGGGAAGGTATCCATATGCATATCATTTTAAAATCATTGAATACACGGGGTGTTTATAGGAAAACCAGAATGGTTTTCCTCCATTTTCTCTTATACTATTGATTTTCTGTAAACTTCGTTTACCGTACGTGAAACGTCTCTGCATTATAAATAACTTTCGTTATGTTCATAATTTGCCTTACTCTTCACATGACGGAGAAATTTACAATTTTCTGCTGGTATCATGCTCTCCATTTAGTGACCGACAGACTGACAACGAACCTACAGGTTACCATAGCAACGTCTCTGACTGCATGCCAATAGGGAAGTAACGTATTGCCATTTTCCTCATCATGCTTTTAAATTCCTGGTTGTTCCTTGGGTAGATGGCAAGAGAGGCGTCGATCGGCCCATCTGCGGGATATTGGCGGAATATGGTTGGATGTTATAACCGCCCTCGAATAGATTAAGTAATAACACCATTAGTCATCTTCTTATTATTTGTTTACCTAAGAATCACTGGACCTAAATTTGTCCTCTGTTACCGCTTTATTATATCCATAACTCGGACTAGCATAATTTATTGAGAGGCATTTGATATTCCAATATATTCACTTGGCATTTACATATTTGTCGTTATCCGGCTGTCCTCAGTTATAACCCATTTTCTATTACTTTCAACTTTCTTAACTGTATTATTTTCTTCCTTAATTACGCCGTATGTACGCGAGTGCTACAAACTACTGGATGTATTTCCACCAATACTCATATTTAGAATACACCTGTCCTTGATAGGTTTTAGGGCAAATATTGTTTCTAAATCCCTGAACTGACTAGGGGTTTATACGAAACCGAAACAGTGATTTTGCACTTCCACAAAATATACACAACCAAACTTAATGGAAATCTACCTACCTTGGTAGAAATTAATTTCTAAATCTTTTTTCTCATGTGCATCATTTCGATACGAGGATTAATAAGGGAGATATCATTAACGGACCGTTTTTCTGTACAAGTCCCATCGGACTTGACTCACGAGCGGGTGCGTGTAAAGCGTATTCATTACAACTTGAAAACTACTGAAGACATTTGAACCAAAATTTATATTTAGCATCCACCTGTCCAAAGGTAGGTTTTACACGTAAATAACATTTCATGTTCCGGAATCGACTGGCGGTTTATAGGGAACACAAATGGTGATTTTACTCTTCCACAGTATATACAGAACAAGACCAACCTGACTGGAAATCGAACAAACGTGATGGAATTCCACCTCTAAACCTTTCTTTTCATGTGCAATTTTTTCGTCAGGAGGATTAATAAGGGAGATATCATGAATGGTCAGTTTTGCAGGTTACGTCCAGCGGACATAGCCCAAAAGGTGGTTTACATGGAGCAGATTCCTTAACTATATAAATGAAATCGTAACGACTGTGTGCCTCTACACTGACTATTTTGGCGAAATTTACGTACAGCTTTCCGTTTAAGGGGTAATAATGACCATATCCATAATTTTTTGTTTAGTTTCCAGAAAGTCCTAATTTTTACCCGCCTCGCCCAAAATCCAGATTGCGGCATAATCTGCCAGAAGAAAAAGAAGATAATTGAAATTTGACAAAATTATACGTTTTAGCCTGTAACGAACGGAAAACATCCTAGATCATTAAATAATTCACTTTTTATCCCCGAAGAATATCGAAATATGCAGGCAATTTTAATGATGGTGCAGACCTTCGGAAATTCCTATAACATAACAGATTGCGCAATCTCCGTTCAATTAGGAATGATCTACAACCTTGGTCTTATGACTTTTTGCCGTATCTGTATCCCTTTTACGTTTGATTTTTCTCTATTAATCGATGTTAAGTCAATTTGGAATTTTCACATGCATAATTCTTACTTTCAATTACTTATATGAAATACAGAATCATCATACTCTTCACGAAAATTGTCCCACCCAGTAGGCATATGTGAGCCAAATGCTATGTATGTAGCTGTCACATAATTATCCGAAAAGTAATGTAATGTGAGATAATCTTACAAAACCTTTACCCTGTTCCACGTTTCTAACTCAATCTGACCCAAGGATAGATGACATATCATAGGACCAGCCATTTAGGCCACTAAACCCGGCGTGTCTTATGGTATGATCTTTTGTCGATATGACGTACGTTTAGTAGCAGTTTATCTGTAAATGAAGGTCTTCAGTATTGTAAACACGCATATACTTTCGTATGCCGATCTATATATATTCACTGATGTCGATTTTTAGCGATCGAGAAAGGGTGGGTCTGATACTGTAATCAGTACTCCCCACACCGACTTTGACTGGCAGTAGGAAAGGGTTCCTTCTCCAACTCCTGTGTAACTGTCATTAGTAAGGAAGGCCTACAATTGTAATGAATAGTTCACTTCTCGATTTGACATGAAGAAGGCAAGTGAGCATGCAGTTTTGTTTAAAACTCCCCTACCCGATTGTGTTTGGCAGTAGGCAAGGTTGCCCGCAATTAGAAACAAATGTCCTCATCTAAAATGTGACTGGCATTAGGCATAGTGGCCTGCTATATTGATGGAAACTCACCAGCTTGGTGTGACTGGCAGTAAGCTGGCTGGCAGTAGGAAAATGGGCCTGGCATTATAATAATAACTGCACAACTCAATTTCGAGTGATAGTAGGGTAATTGCTTACCATTATAATAGAAACTCCTCAACTGTAATCTGTCTGGAAGTAGGAAAGGGGGCTGCCATTTTAACGAAAACTCCCCAAATCGATTCTGTCCGCGTAGTAGGCAATGGGGCCTGCAATTATAATATAAACTTCTCAACTCGATTGTGAATGGCAGTAGGCAAGTGAGCCTGCCGTTATATCACAATTCCGTAACAAACACTTTACATTGGAAACAACGTACGGGGACCTTCCCATGCTCTTTCTCGGATAACGCTAAGAGACATGCAATTTTAAAACATTCTTATTTACTGCATGTACACTATTTATTCGATATTCGAATTCAATGTAGAATACCGTAGCGAAGCACGGGTACATTCGCTAGTTTGTAATAATACTTTTTTGAGATTGTGATTAAATGCTTTATACTAAACTTTTCACCAGGTCTCACAAACTACGGGGCAGGTTAAATACATTTACTTAATAAATAACACAAAACAAATAATTTAGCCCAGTAAAAGGAACGTTGGTATTCTCTCCCGTTGAAATTACAATTACTATTGAATTCATTTTAAATTGGCTTTACGTCCGCCTCTGTGGTGTAGTGGTTAGTGTGATTAGCTGCCGTCCCCCGGAGACCCGGGTTCGATTCCCGGCTCTGCCACGATGTTTTGAAAAGTGGTACGAGGGCTGGAACGGGGTCTACTCAGCCTCGGGAGGTCGACTGGGTAGGGGTTGGTTCGATTGCCACCTCAGCCCTCCTTGAAGTGGTTTTCCGTGGTTTCCCACTTCTCCTCCAGGCAAACGCCGGGATGGTCCCTAACTTAAGACCACGGTCGCTTCCTTCCCTCTTAGTTGTCTAACTGTTCCAAACTTCCCATCCCCCACCAATTCCCCTGTTCAGCATAGCAGGTGAGGTCGCCTGGGCGAGGTACTGTTCATCCTCCCTACTTGTATACCGACCCAATGTCTCACCCTCCGGGACACTGACCTTAAGGCAGTAGAGGTGGGATCCCTCGCTGAGTCCGAGGAAAAATCAACCCTGGAGGGTAAGCAGATTAAGAAGAATTGGTTTTACGTCGCACCGACACAGGTACGACTTATGGCGACGATGAGATAGGAAAGGGCTACGCGTGGAAATGAAGAGGCCGTGGCCTTAATTAAGGTACAGCCCTAGCACTTGCCTGGTGTGAAAATGGGAAACCACGGAAAACCATCTTCAGGCCTGCCGACAGTAGGATTCTAAACCACTATCTCCCGCGTGCAAGCTCACAGCTGAGCGCCGCTATCCACACGGCCTGCTCGCCTGGTGCAATTAAATAGAAGTACGGCATGATTCTGCAATTAAAATCATTTAGTATTTGAATACACACTAAGAAACTAACAGACACTAATCGAAACTGCCAGACTGACGGATGCTCGTGGCAAGCGGGTGAATTATAACTCAGTGTCCACGACCGTATCAGAAAAATATGTACCCTTACTACCCTTCGTCACAGCACATGCAAAGTCTCCACTACTTGCCGCAGCGCTACACAAATCGATAAGCCGCGACGAACGGCATTTTGTGCGTATTTCCGCCTCCTAATAATTAAAGAAAATAAAGGAAATAATTAGCAGATAAGGCAACAAGGCTTTTAAAAATAGCTTTTTAAAAAATCTAGTTCCAGCTGGCCAAAGTGGAACAAAATGTAGTATTTACTCCAAAAAGTTAGGGGAGGGTGCCACTGTCCCTCCTCGCCCCACCCCCTAATCACCGCTACTGTTTGTAAACACGCCAAAGATGTAGTAAAGGAAATTTAATAACGTTTTAATTTATACACGTGTAGACATTCCACTCGATAATAGAATTGCTTGAATGAAACAAAAACTAATACTGTTCGGTGAAATACGTGTGTAGGGGGCATTGGCCTACGTCGGTTTGGACCTTCGACTGCATTCCGACCAGGTTGTCCATATTAAAATAATGTATGTGTATTTGTCGCTGCTGAACACACTATCCATTGCCGATGCGCTGACACCAAATATAGTGCGGCTGTACCATACACCAGCCTAGAAATATGCTGGAAAACGATGTTTACTATTGCAAGGGGTGCATTAGACCTGTAACGCTGAGTAACATGCTGCGAGCGATAGGCTGGTTCGAATCTCTTCATATTCTGACGTAACTTACCCGCTGGCAGTAGTGCGCCTGAGAAAATCAGTTGGTAGACATCCCATTCATCATTTGTTCATACGGGACATTTGTAAGAAGAAAGTACGGCGGTCTTGAGCCACCTGGTATATGATGACGCAGCACTCATTGTTTTAGAACACACTTTGCCCTTCTACTCGTACTGGCAACTGTTCGTTGAAATTCAAAAGGCATGCTACCGTCAGGGCGTTTAGTGTTGTTCTGGGTATGACGATCGTTTCCTTAGTATATATATATCTATGTAAGTGTATATTCAACACGTTTAATACATTTTCGAACAAGGGATATAGTTGGCATCGTGTGTGTTAAAGCTGTTGTAACTGTTTTTTTTTATTTACTTTTTTGTGTGTGTGTTAATGGTAATGTTATTGCTGTATTCCTCTGACATGGTGAACTCACTGGTACTCCACATTGTTCCAGGTCGCTAACGTAGACTATCAGTCAACGTTAATATATCACCAGGTTCGATATTTGTGTTACTATTGTTATTTTCCAGTTTAACGGTAGTGGCATACTGCCCTTTGTACACATATTTGACACTTCTAAGAGGGGTGGAGACTTCTGTACTGTTATGAGCGTTGAATTTGCTTTGCACGGGATTAGTTACGAATTTAAGGCAATGGAGTACTTTTAACCGAGGACTTATATTTCAATGTTTATGGCATTAGTCGTTCTTCCTCCAGTAATGAACACAAAAATATTTCGTTTCGAAGTAACACGTGGAAGGGACACATAAAAGTGTCAAAGTCGAACGCATTCTCCACTGAGATCAACCCTACCCCACGCTATGTGTCGGATCCTGTGCCAAAGCAGACTCCTACGGGGCATTGGACTCGTTTGAAATCAAAAGATATTCTAAGGGAATCATAGGGATTCTCGGTGTTAAGACCGCTTTTATAGTGCCACAGCCAGTTATATTAGTGGCTTCAATCAAACAGTTTTACAAAATTTTCATTACTAGTTACCTTCTATTGCATAACTTTGGCGGGTACAGATTACGTAAAAATATAATAGCCCCCCCCCACACCACCACCACCGCCCATACATTCATAACAGCTTGTGTGGAGTTAAGACGGAAGGGTGTAAAGAATTTAGACGTTCTGTAGGGTCATGAGCAGCTGCTTCACTATCGACTACTGTATTTAATGTGTAATATACTTGAACCTGGGCAGTGAATTTGCAGAAATATTACTCACTTTGTCTCTGTGAAGTCATTCTTTCTGTGTCCAGTGACAACTGAAAATCTTGTTGGTCAGTTGCGTGACAAACGCGCTTGTTTCGAATGCAATGTACTATGACTTATGTTCGCTTTCTGACTCGACATGATGGCCTATCACTGATTTTATATATATAAAGGAAAATGACTGGAGAGCTATTGATGACAATATCGTAGCATATACAACACAATATTTGCAGACGGAATTTAAAAAAGCCGAGGCGCATGAAACAAATAGCAAAACTCCGAACGCAACCACCTTCCTCGACTCTCAACTCGACTGTGTAGCCTGTGTATGGAAATATTCAAAATGTTCACAGCCGGAATTAACACTTGGTTACACGTGCCGGCGAGGAATCGCCCAGATAGGAAATTTTGCGATTTCAGCAGCTGTGTGATATGTGGAGCCGTGACGCTTTGGGACATCATGTGCGCACAAGGTGTGCGCAGGGTCACAGTGTAATTAGTTGGCTGCGGGGTCTCTCCAGGAGTTGATTACTTTTTCATGTTTGGAACGGGGATTCACCGCCTATTCGTGTAACGTTGCAGGCGCTGTTGTATTCTCTGGTTTGTTTGTGTTTATTGTCTGGTGGATCATAGACTTCGCGAAAGTGCAACAATGTATGAGATATATTTATGAACTAGAATATTCGGGCTTGGGTGCTTCAATGTGTACCGACTGGGAGAATGAGCATGACATTCCTCTGGTGCTTCAGATCACAGTGACGCAGAAAACCTACTTAACAAATAATCCTGAACCGGTTAGTGACACAGATGAAGGTTTATCTAGTGATGATGAAAGCATAGTTCGAGTTCAAGACCTACATACTACGGAAAGTGGAGCAATGTTCCTATGAAAAACAGAGGTCGAGCCAAGAACGTAACATTTTTATCGAAATACCAGGCCTTTTTCGAGAAGCGCGAAATACTAACACTAAAATGAAGCGATTTAAACTCTATATCTAACTTGCCAGCGTTTCGCCATCAGCTCAAAAAATCTTCTAGTTATTTGGAGAAGAGGTAGAATGGTTATATAACTATTTCGCTAAGTAAATGGTGTGAACCGATTGAGAATATTATTATAATATTTTATTATAAACGAAAATGAATAATAATAATAATAATAATAATAATAATAATAATAATAATAATAATAATAATGAAGAGAGAGTGAGGTAAATCGGACTTAATTGAAACACAAGTGTGAAGTTCACTAATCAATCGGATCAGCTTTCAGACACTTTACAATAAATATTTCACTGTGTGATTATTAAAATTAAAAGTGCATATACAAGAGAAAATACTCATCAAGAACAGTACTAGTAGATATTAATAAAATTGTATAAGTTTTCGGCCAGGATATTAAGCAGTAAGGAGATGTACGCAGTTGCTGAATGATAAAGGTTTATCTTTACAATGAACAATTTAAGCTTCTTATGAAAGATGGTACTTACACACTAGCTCTGATGTCTACTTATTAGATATAATAAACTGATTAATTTGAAACTGTAAGATACTTAATATAGATAGTCATCAACCATAATTCAATTAATATCAAAGGAAAGAGAACACCCAGTTATAACTAACAAAATTTAATAAAAATATATGTTACATGCCTTTTTGAAAATAATAAAGCGTTTCAATAAATTAATCAACTTGAAATTAATTAATTGGATAATTAAACAAAATAAATTACAGCTGTAAATCTTGAATATATTCCATGTTAAATCTGAAGGAATGAGAAAACTGATCTCAACAACCTTGATATTGCTAAATAAGTCCCGGATGCCAATAACCAAAGTAAAGGATTCACTTGATAAGAACACCGTGCATTGACGTCAAGAAAATTCGTCGAAATAACGTACGAGGAGAAATTCCATAACTTCACAGAACATAAGTCTTTTCAAAAGATCAAGTTAGGTTACGGTGAAGTCAACCTAATGACACTTTCAGTAATATTTCCGATGTGTAATGCCAAACACACACACACACAATTCAAATATGAATCTATTTGAATTAACACACATTTTATAAGAAGGATCACAACGTCAACATGTGCTTCACGGTTCACGTCTCCATGCATAATTATATCGTAATCGGAATTTAAAAACAAAATACGGAGAAATTCTAATAAATGTTCTTAGGACAATATGTTAACAAAACCTAACCAAGAAAACGCCTAAAATTCAGCCGTAACAAAATATCTGTGTTTCATTTTTCTCAGTTAATTTATTTTTGTTTAAACTGAAAACGATAATATTAGGACATTGTCCGATTAACGAACTTCCCTTTTAGTACTTGATGTCATGGGGTACAATGTTAAGACGATGTTGAAAAACACCGAGCGTCGGTAAATAAAAGTTAATGTGATTAAGGTTGCAGAATTACAATGGTATTGAACAAGAATATTGGCCTTTAATAGTTGACGATTATAATTAAAATATCTGATCACCGGTTATTAAATAAATAAATATGTATTGGATTTTAGAAAACCGGTCAAAAATAAGTAATCAAATAACTTCTTATCCATTAACGAGGTTGGTCATGGTCTGTATAAGGCAAAAATTATTCGACTTCTCCAGGAGGATAATAGAATAACGGTTACAGATAGTCGCACGATAAACAGAGATTTATAAAAATAGAAACACATAAAACCCAGCAAAAATGAGTATGTAACGTAATTACATCACCATGGGAGGTGGTTTGGGGAAAATCTCCATTACAGATAGGGATTTATGATTTAGACGTGTGTACAGCACGTTAAGCACTCCATGATTGACAGCATGGTGGTCTTACAATGGCCAAGGTCATTCTTGAATCTGCTGGTAACATCAGTGACGAAATATAATGGACCTATCGCAGTGTTCGCTCAAAACAGAGCAAAAATTATTAAAGCTCTAATTAACTCTGTTTACATCTTAAGTTGGACATCACTTAATAAGAATTTAAAATACCGCTACACAATAAGACATCGATTGATTTCGGCAACGCAAGGAGAGGAAAGGGTTAGGATTCAGCATGATGTGGCTGTGACCAATTAAGATGGTGTGAAAGTAATAAACCACGGAAAATAATATACAGGGCTGCCGACGGTAGAGTTGAAACCCTCTATCTCCCGAATTCAAGCTCATAGCTACGTAAGTCGAACTGCTTAGCCAACTTGCTCGGTCACGAAAATTAGACATTAGCATAGGAAGTTAGTACAGCACATATCACACGCGCACCAATCTATACAAATATTATAAAGAGGAAAAATGTGTTTGTTTGTAACGAATAGGCTCAAAAATTACCAAAACGATTCTAAAAATTACTTCACCTATAGAAAGCTACATTGCCAATGAGTAACATGGGCTGTATTTTTTATTCGAAACAATTCGAGGTGGGGGCACGGGGGAGAGATATAAAATAATGGGTTAACATAGGCAAAATATCGAATTTGTCGTATAAGGACGAGACAACGCTCAATTTAATCCTCTTGACGTAAAGAAAATAATTCGGTAATCCCTACGAGCCGAAAACCATGTTTTAAGGTCTTAAAAACCAACCGTCACGGAAATATTTGGCACCACACTATCCTGCTCTAGGAATCGGATAAAGTAATGAACTGCCGTAACCATGGCAACATCAGCTCTAGGATTCTACAGCAGCGAAATCTATATAAATAAAATTGTTTCTGTTTGTCTGTTTGTCTGTCTGTTTGTCTGTTCCACCATCACGTCGAAGCGGCTGGATAGATCTCAACCAAACTTCATATTTAGAGTATACTGACCCCGGGGAAGGTTTCGATATGCATATCATTTTAAAATCTTTGAAAAGACGGGGGTTTTATAGGAAAAACGGTTTTCCTCCATTTTCTCTTATACTATTATAGGCAAAATATCGAATTTGTCGTATAAGGACGAGACAAAGCTCAATTTAATCCTCTTGACGCAAAGAACAAAACTCGGTAAGCCCTACGGGCCCGAAAACCATGTTTTAAGGCCCTAAAACCAACCGTTACGGAGATATTGGCACCACACTACCCCTGCTCTAGGAATCGGATAAAGAAATGAACTGCCGTAACCATGGCAACGTCAGCTCCAGGATTCTAGAGCAGTGAGATTATGCATGTACGTTTGGGCATAGCTGTCAACCAAAATAGGTACAAATAAGACTTAATATCTGGGAAAAAAATATACTGTTGTGTAAGGCACTCATAGGACTCCTTTGGGCGGGGATGGAAAGGGGGTGAAGAACGAGTGTAAAAATCTTACTATATATAGAAATGGAAGTGTGTGTGTAAATGACACATCTCCAACTAAACCACTGGAGCAATTTCAACCAAACTTGGTACACGAATCACTTACTATCGGGAGACGATCACTGTGGGGGGTAAGCCATCCCTAGCGCCCTTAAGGGAGAGGGTCAGGGGGGTGGTAGTTACAATAATAATCGAGAATAGTGTCGAATTCATAGTTTTCGGGGTCGCTGAGTTGAAAAGTGATACTCTAGAATTTTTTTAAAATCCAGCCCCCTTTTAGGTTGGGAGCAAAGGGTGGGGGGGTGGGGTGAGATATAGAAATAATTAAAAACAGTTTCGAATCCATAGATTTCAGGGTCTCTGAGATGAATAGTATTACTCCGGATTTTTTGCAAATCCAAGTGGGGAGCGAAGGGGGTGAGATATAAAATTAATCGAAAAACTACATATAAAAATATTATCTTCTTCTTCTTCTTACTATATATAAAAATTGATGTATGTGTGTGCGTGGGTGTGTGGGTGTGGGTGTGTATATGACACATCTCCTCCTAAACCACTGGAGCAATTTCACCAAACGTGGTACACTTATCAATTAGTATCAGGAGACAAACCGCGTGAGGGTAAGACACCCCTAGCACCCTTTTGGCAGGGGGCGAGAGGAGTGGTATAAAAATAATCTTATAAATAAAGTTGTTCGTTTCTGTTTGTTTGTTTGTTTGTTTGTTTGTTTGTTTGTTTGTTTGTTTGTTTGTTTGTTTGTTTGTTTGGCTTAAGTGCGGCCAATATCCAGTATTCGGGAGATAGTAGGTTCGAACCCCACTGTCGGCAGCTCTGAAAATGGTTTTCCGTGGTTTCCCATTTTCACACCAGGCAAATGCTGGGGCTGTACCTTAATTAAGGCCACGGCCGATTCCTTCCAACTCCTATCCCTTCCCTGTCCCATCGTCGCCATAAGACCTATCTGTGTCGGTGCGACGTAAAGCAACTAGCAAAATAAAAAGAATAAAAATGTTTGTTTGTTCCACCATCACGTCGAAAGGGCTGGATAGATCTCAACCAAACTTCATATTTAGAGTATACTCCCCCCGGGGAAGGTTTCGATATGCATATCATTTTAAAATCTTTGAAAAGACGGGGGTCTATAGGAAAACCACAACGGTCTTCCTCCATTTTCTCTTATACTATTGATTTTCTGCAAACTCTGTGGACCGTATGTGAAAGGTCTCTTCATCACAAACAACTTTCGTTGTGTTCATAATTTACCTTACTCTTCAAATGACGGAGAAATTTACTATTTTCTGCCGATACCATGCTCGGCATTGAGGGACCGACAGAGCGATAACGAATATATGGGTTACCATGGCAACGTCTCTGACTGCTTGCCAGCAGGGAAGTAACGTATTGTCATTTTCCTCATCATTCCTTTAAATTCGTGGTTGTTCCTTGGGTAGAAAGCAAGAGAGTCGTCAATCGGCCATTCTGCGGGATATTGGCGGAATATCATTGGAGGTTATAACCGTCCTCGAATAGCATAAGTAATAACACAAATATTCATCTTCTTATCTGATTACCTAAGAATCCCTGCGCCTAAATTTCTCTCCGATTACCGCTTTCTTATATCCATAACTCACTCCGGCATAATTTATTGAGGAGCATTTGATTTTCCAATACATTCACTTGGTATTTATATATTTGTCGTCATCCGGATGTCCTCTGTTATAATCTATTTTCTATTAATTTCAACTTACTAAACTGTATTACTTTCTTCCTTAATTACCACGTATGTATGCGAGTGCTAATCCCGAATGCTGTACACTCTTTCCTTTGAGGAAATATTCTAAGCTATGCAAATGTATAACTTCTGGCCCAGGAAAATTCCGAAATATGGATGCAATTTTAACGGCGGTGCAGACCTTCGTTTCGGGGTAACTGGTGGCTAATCAGTAAGTCGTATCAAAAGTCACAAAGCAAATTGCGTTTCATTTTGGAGAGATCTACATCTTTTGTCCTGTGACTTTTCGTCGTATATCTATCCCTAATACATTAAACACAAGTTGATTTTGTACTTTTACACGTATATGTTATCATTTGGCACACTTATAGGAAAGGTAGAATCATGACATTCGGCACGCACATTGACATGACCATTGGCAATGTTATAGCCAAATTTTATGATTCTAGCTGTCACATGAGAATCAAAAATATAAAGTAGCATTCAAAAACTGTACAAGATTTCACCCCATTCAATGACTCTAACTCAATCTAACCCATAAATAAAGGAGATACGAGAAGATGTCATAGGACCAACCATGTAGAGCACTGAAAGGGGCGTCTGATGGTGATGTCCGTTTGTAGATACGTCGTACAGTTGCAAAGCAGTAACTATCGAAATAAAGGTCTACACTTCTAGAGTATGTCTGTACATTGACAATTTTGGCGAAATTTCCGTACAGTTATCCGTTTCAGGTGTAATAATGACCATCTGCATATATTCTGTTTTGGTGTCTGTCTGTTTGTTTGTTTGTCTGTTTGTCTAAAACTTGGAAACTACTGGATATATTTCCACCAAACTTGATATTTAGAATCCATCTGTCCTTTGGTAGGTTTTAGGGCAAGTATTGTTTCTGAATCCCTGAATTGACTGGGGGATTATACGAAACCGAAACCGTCATTTTGCAACCAAACTTAATGTAAATTTAGCTGCCGTAATGGAAATTCATTTCTAGGCCTTTTTCCTCATGTGCATCATTTCAATACGAGGATTAATAAGGGAGATATCATTAACGGACCGTTTTCCGGTACAAGTCCCACCGGACTTAACTCAAGAGCGGGTGCGTGTAAAGCGTATGTTTTACAACTTGAAAACTACTGAAGATATTTGAGTCAAACTTTATATTAACATCCACCTGTTAATCGTCAATAACATTTCATGTTCCCGGAATGGACTGGCGGTTTATAGGGAACCGAAATGGTGATTTTACTCTTCCAGAATATATACAGTACAAGACCAACCTGACTGGAAATCGACCAAACATGATGGAATTCCATCTCTAAAACTTTTTTTCATGTGCATTTTTTCGACAGGAGGATTAATAAGGGAGATATCATAAACGGTCCGTTTTTCCGGTTAAGTCCAGCGGATATAGCCCAAAAGGTGTTGTACGTGGAGCAGGTTCCTTATTTATCTATGTAAATAAAATCGTAACTACTGTGTGCCTGTACATAGACTATTTTGTCGAAATTTTCGTACAGCTACACGCTTAAGGGGTAATAATGATCATCTGCATATTTTTTGGTTTAGTATCTTGAAAGTTCTACTTTTTACACTTCTCACTGAAAACCCAGATTGCGGCATAATCTGCCAGTCGAGAAACAAAACTGAAATTTGGCAAAATTTTACGACTTAGCCTGTAACGGGCGGAAAACTTCCAAGAGCTTTAAATTTTTCCCTTTCTATCCCGAAGAATATCGAAATATGGAGGCAATTTTAATGATGGTGCAGACCTTCGGGAAGTATCATCACATAACGGATGGCACAATCCCCGTTCAATTTGGAGTGATCTACAACCTTGGTCGTACGACTTTTTGTCGTATTTATATCCATTTTACGTTTGACTTTTCTCTATTTCTCGATCTTAAGTAAAGTAGTACTTTTCACATACATAATTCATACCTTCCATCACTTAGAGGAAAGATAGAATCATCATACTCTACACGAAAATTGGTCCACCCAGTAGCCATATGTGAGCCAAATGCTATGTATGTAGCTGTCACTTAATTATCCGAAAAGCAATGCAATGTGAGATAATCTTACACAAATTTTACCCAAGTTTCTAACTCAATCTGACCCATGAATAGATGAGATATCATATGACCAGCAATTTAGGCCGCTAAATCCGGCGTCTTATGGTACAATCTTTTCTCGATATGATGTACCGTTTAGAAGCAGTTAATCTGTAAATGAAGGTCTGCAATATTGTAAACAAGCACATACTTTCGTATGTCGAACTATATATATTCACTGATGTCGATTTTGCAGCGATCGAGAAAGGGTGTGTCTGCTATTGTAATCAGTACTCCGCACACCGACTATGACTGGCAGTAGGAATGGAGTCCTTCTCCAATTCCTGTGTAACTGGCATTAATGAGGCAGGCCTACCATTGTAATGAATAATTCACTTCTCGATTTGACTTTCAGAAGGCAAGGGAGCATGCAGCATACAGTCTTTGGCTGTAGGCAAGCGTTCCCGCAGTTATAAACAGATGTACCCATCTAAAATGTGACTGGCATTAGGCATACTGGCCTGCTATTTTGATGGAAACTCATCAACTTGGTGTGACTGGCAGGAAGCTGGCTGGCAGTTGGAAAAGGGGCCTATCATTATAATGATAACTGCACAACTCAATTTTGACTGGTTGTAGGGAAGTTTCCTGCCATTATAATAAAAACTCTTCAATTTGTAATATGTCTGGAGGTAGGAAAGGGGGCCTGCAATTGTAACGGAAACTCCCCAAATAGATTGTGACCGCGCAGTAGGCAATGGGGCCTGCAATTATAATGTAAACTTCCCAACTCGATTGTGAATCGCAGTAGGGAAGTGAGCCTGTCGTTATCATCACAAATCCGTAACAAGCACTTTACACTGGAAACAACGTATGGGGACCTCTGCATATTGTTTCTCGGATAACGCTAAGAGACATGCTATTTTAAAACAATCTTATTTACTGCATGTACAGTATTTACTTCAATATTCGTATACAATGCAGAATACCGTAGCGAAGCACGGGTACATTTGCTAGTCTACAATAAATCACAAAACCTTAACATGTTACAGACATGAAAATTAATATTTGGAATCCCTATAAAAATAAAAAAACACAAATATTCGTTTTCAGAAAATCCACTCATGGAAGGAGTGAGGAAGGAGTTGAATTATTTATATGAGGATACATATATCTCAAAAAATGAAGATGTTACAGACTTTAAAATTGGTACTTGGAATCTCCTTTAAAAATGAACACGCTCTTTTTGGAAAATCCACTTAAGGGGGTGAAAATAAAAAAACGCGGGTGAATTTTTAAAATGAGTATCTTCTTCTTCTTCTATCGCTTTACCCACATCTGTGGGGTTGCGGGTGCGAACTGTGTCGCACATGTGGATTTGACCCTGTTTTACGGATGGATGCCCCTCCTGACGGCAACCGTATGTGTAGGGATGTAATCTATACTTCTATACTAATATTACAAAGAGGAAACATTTGTATATGTGTTTGTAACGGATAAACTCAAAAACTACTGAACCAATTTTAAAAATTACTTCACCTATAGAAAGCTACATTGCCAGTGAGTAACATGGGCTGTATTTTATTTTCAAAACAATTCGAGGGGGGCGACGGGGGAGATATACAAATATTAAAATAATAGGCTAATATAGGCAAAATCGAATTTGTCGTACAAAGACGAAAGAAAGCTCCTTTTAAGCCCCATGACGCAAAAAACAAAACTCGGTAAACCCTTCGGACCCGAAAACCATGTTTTAAGGCCCTAAAACCAACCGTTACGGAAATATTGGAACCACACTACCCCTTCTCTAGGAAACGGATAAAGAAACGGACGACCATGGCAACGTCAGCTCAAGGATTCTACAGCAGCTAGATTATGCAGGTACGTTTGGGCATAGCTGCCAACCAAAATTGATACACATATGACTTTGTATCTGGAAAAAATTAACTGTTGTGTAAGACGCTCATAGCACTCCTTTGGGCGGGGATGGAAAGGGAGTGAAGTATAAAAATAATAGCCCCGGAGATCTCCGTAGTGCAGCGACCAGCGGTTGCCGAGGGGCCTCCGTTTTTACGTACTGGCTTAGGTTTCAGCATTTTGCGGAGTCTGCTACCTATAGTTTAAACTATTTTCTATCAAATCATGGAGTAGTAGGATCACTGATATTATTAGTGCCGATATTTTCGTCCATTTTTACGAATATTGTAACCATGAAAACAACCTATATACTGTACACAATTGTCAAGATGGTGCGCCCATGACTTGAAAAAATTTCTCAACATTTATACTCAGATTCATTATATGATATGCGACATGAGTGACAAGCCCTGAGAATTATAATTCTCGATAATTATAGTAGTTTCTTTTATGGATCGCGTATTTCCTTGATTATTTGTAATAGTTACGAAATGTCGGATCAAACAAATACATTCAACAATAATTATATTTGTGGTCCTATCTAGCGGAAGTTTACTTATACTAAGCCTGCAGCTTTGTGAAGGAAGCAGGTATACCTAGGTGGGAATGAAGGAAAAACATGGTAGCATAAGATCTTAGAGGTCGACGCTAATTACGAACTAATATTTAGAGGCACCCATGAAGAAAAGGAGAAGAAGATACACTATAATTACTAACATGACAAATAATTTCTACGTACTTAAGTAAATACACCAGTGATATAAATATCTAATGAAGTCGCTCACACCGATGGCATGAGTAACCAAAGCCGGCTTCTGATAACCCGTACGAAGAATGGGTACTTCTGCTAGTCAGTAATAAAACGGAAAGAAAGCCGTCACACCACAATCAGCAGATCGTCACCTGACACAACAATTGCATGTCGTTGGTATCGTGAACATTTTGTTGGAGGCCTATATTGCGACGTTGTCCGCCATTTTCTGTGAGGCTATGAGGAGCAAGTTAGGCTAGCTATAACCACGAGTGACGTCACTTACCCTTTCGCCAGTGCTGCTGACCAGTCAGAGACAAACTATGCGCGCAAGGCCAGTCTTGTTGTCACCACTAACTATCATCACCCGTTGCGTCACCGGAGGCCTCTCGGCAGTGTAAGAAAAGGCTGGAAGGTCTTACCAGAGCATTTGATTTCCAGAGAGCTCCAGGGTCTTCTATTTTCATGAAGTGTCTGGAAGCGTCGGCCTCCGTATTTAAGACAGACCGGACTAGCTGTTCAGTCTGCGCCCAGTCTTACTAACGATTCAGTCAGCGAGACAGTACTGTGGAGTGGGTGTACTGCTGTGGAATAATGGATCAGCGTGCTACAGTGTCGACGGGATGCTGTCTTATAAGTGACAGCGAAGGCGGAACAGTGCAGTTGATCGACGTGGAGCTGTGGACGTAGACTGCCGGAGTGTGTGAACTTTGTGCCACATGACTTGTGAGACTGGTTGCGTGCACGTAAACTGTGAAGTGTATGGCCGCGAATATTGCACAATGAGTTAGTAATGAACTGCCTCAGGGTCAAAGTGACAGTTTTAGAAGTGTGTGTAACGAAATTGAGTTAGCTCAGTAGAGAGAGAGAGTGCGAAGAAGTGGTTCGTGTTTCTGTGGAGTTTGTATAGTAATTAGTGTTAGCTAATAAATATTATAGTAAACGCTACCAATCGTGTATTTATTTAACTCCTTCTCGTCCTCACCTTATAGTATCATCAGTATGACAACATCAGTGTCTGTAAGTGGTGGGGTGTGGGGAGGTTTTCAGAATGCAGACACTTCATCAGATTTTCTAATGGCAGTTTCGTATTTATGTCTAAATAATGTGCCATCAAATGTACCAACTTTCGATTCTCGTAGTTGGAAAGAAAGTCTCGATTATGCGAAGGATAATGCTGAAATCATAAGAGAAGACAGAGAGAATCACACCCGTCCTAAAAGACCGCTTACCATCAATTCCACAAATATACTTCCACCGACGCTGGGATACCGGACGTAAGTGACTACCATCTCAACTTCATAATCTTACCAACCAAAGACATACGGGGATTGATGCGCTCTAAAACTGCCTTATTGATGATATTTGCAGTGCATGGTATTCGTAAGATTCTCCTTCAAGATCGGGGACATAGTCATCATAGCGATACGTTCAAGTGAAATCCGTCTTTTGATATAAGGAAGGCAATCTCCACTTTGACTGATTTTGGCTCCTAAGAAGATGAAATACCGCATAATTATTAAATTATTAAATGGAGACATAATAGTAACTAATAATAATAAACCAACTAATGACGCTGAGCCCGACTAGTAGAGAATATTCTCCCGGGGATGACGTCTACAACGTGGTCCTCATCTGTAAGTTACTTTAACCTATTGAATGCAATGATACCCATTTGCGGATTCTTTTATCGAATACATTTGTAAACAATCCTTTGGATAGTAGTCCTGGTATTTCCGTTGTCCGTAACTTGTTCAAGTTTGTGTTGAGAAATGTGAAATTTTATTAATACAACTCGACAAAATTTTAATACGAAGATGAGAAAGCTTTCCTCGGCGTATGATCGAAGCCGGGAATAGACGCCGAAACTACAGGTCTTGTGTACTTAGCTACCCCTACTGGAAATTGCTTGCTAGTTTCCAGACTAGCGAAAATTGCATTATATATATTTTTCGCATGTAGTTAATTTCAGTAAGACCGGGCGAGTTGGCCGTGCGCGTAGAGGCGCGCGGCTGTGAGCTTGCATCCGGGAGATAGTAGGTTCGAATCCCACTATCGGCAGCCCTGAAAATGGTTTTCCGTGGTTTCCCATTTTCACACCAGGCAAATGCTGGGGCTGTACCTTAATTAAGGCCACGGCCGCTTCCTTCCAACTCCTAGGCCTTTCCTATCCCATCGTCGCCATAAGACCTATCTGTGTCGGCGCGACGTAAAGACCCTAGCAAAAAAAAAAAAAAATTCAGTAAGTAGTATTTTGCTCTTGTCGCCTGGAAAGAATAGACGCACACAGCAATTTAACTGGGAGTACGGTGGTCATATGTCAATGAAGATGATCTGAGAATGAACACGTAATATTTATAAAAAGCAAAGCAAAGTCATCGCCCTTGGAGGGATGGAAGGTAAAGGCTTCCACTATCCGTAACCTCGGCACTTGATGGGGTTGAGTGGTTAGCTCCACGCCCGGCCGCCTTTGCCCCCAGGAATTAACCTGGTACTCAATTTCGGTGTAGGCTGAGTGAAACCCAGGGCCATATGCATCTCCGGAAGTGGAAATCTTGTTTCATAAATTTTACAACTTCCTAGCGGGGATCCTTTCGGGCGAACCGAGCACGCCTTTACCGCCAGGCAGCCCCTACGTAGTATTTTTACCCGGAAATAAAGTAATTTTACAGAATTTTTAAATAATCAAATGATTTGTTTTACATTATTCAGACGATTTGGTAGATTTTAGTGCAGACCACACCTCCCAGCTCCTCCTAGTTTAGAAGTTTCAGGTGTGAGAAGAATACACCTTAGCGTATTATGTAGTATGATTATATCATCCATAAGCGTTTACCAGCACTTCAAGACTAGGAATTAAATTAGAAACAATATAAATGGAAGTTAGAATTTTGGGTCTGTTACGGAGTTGCTGCAAATTTTGTGAGTCTACATTTCCTTGAATGTAGGCATGACGTATAAAGCTAAGGATTTATATCTGTCCCCACTTATAAGAATAATAGCCATATAATTCCTCTCCACCACCTGTGAACAAGGCTTACCAATGAGCGGCACTCGCAAGGAGGGATTTTAACTCTGGTCGGCCTGGTGGAAAACATCCAGTCGAGCCGGCTGCTGGTGAGCTTCAGAGCGCTCGACCGATCTGTGAACGAAGGTATTAAGTGTATTTTGTGACATTGGATGGTGGATGAGACTGGTTTGTGCAGCCCGAGGTAGGGTAATTCTGCGAATCTTCAGTAATTTTCTCTCGATAGAGCTTGATTGATGATTGTTCAAGGAACACCTCTTTACCTCTACTACATTACCTTTTCTTCTTTGGACTACCACTGTGTTCCAGTCTCCCATCACGATTAGATTTTCATCTCAAATATGGAATTAAATCTTCCCTCTCTTCTTATTTTTCAGGACCAGCTGAATTAATAGGCATATAGACCTGCACTATTATGGTGGACATTGGGTTATTGTGTATTTCAACAGCTAGTATAATCCTTTCACTATGCCGGTCATAGTAGCATATTTGCTGCCCAATTTTCTTATTCATTATTAAACCGACTTCTGCATTTTCACTGGTTGATTCTGCGTTGATAATTCTATAGTCTCCTGACCAAAGTCTTGCTCTCCCTGCCACTATACTTATACTAGCCACATCTGACTTTACTCTGCCCATTTCCCTTTTGTGATTCTCTAACCGACTAGAACAGTCAACTTCTAACATTATACGCTAAGACTTTCAGAATGCTAGTATTCACCTTTGTGATGATAGCCCCTATCGTGTAATCCCTACCCGGAAATTTGAGTGGGGGACTATCTTACCACCGGAGTATTTTAGCCGAGAGGAAGCCATCATCAATGCATTATTAATTCATACACAGGGAGCTGCATGGTCTGGGGAGTTAGGATCTATCCACCATTCGTTACTATGATATCTCGACAGATAACCATGCGTTATGGTTGCACCATTGGCTTCACTACCGTCTTCACTGGAACGCACAAGCCTCAGCCACCGTGGATAGACATGTTAATTTGACATCATTTAGCGGTCTGCTTGCCAATATTGAAGCTTGTAAAGTCATTGTTGATATCGTTATCATAATCCTGGCAAATCCATTCTTACGTGAAATTCGAACTACATGGACGTAATTATTCCCTTCCAAAATCCCACTTCGTCCATACGGGTTCAACCTACAGCCACCTTGGTGAGAAGCTAGTGACTATTACACTCTCCCAACAATTCCGTATCCCCCGCCAGCCCAGACGATTCTCGCTGTTGGCATATGTTCTGGAGCACTGTGGGCAGGACTTCAGGTCCTATATTGGAATATAATAATAATAATAATAATAATAATAATAATAATAATAATAATAATAATAATAATAATAATAATAATAATAATAATAATAATAATAATAATAATAATCTTGCTGCTTCGGCTATCTTGTTAATATAATCTGGTCGCCAGTTCGCTGTTGCTCGTTTAGCACCACCCGGGGGTCACGTGTACGGTACTTTAAGGTTAAACCTACGCACGTGAACAAACAATGGGTCCCTTAGATAGAACACTCTCCTTTAAACAACGCCTTCGTAACATCCAATCCAAATTAAGAACTCACAGCTATGTAATCCAAAAGTAATATGGTACAACTTGGGGTTCAACGTCAAATTTACTTCGAAGCACATCTTTGGGGGCTTGTGTCTTCGGCTGCCAAGTACTGTGCTCCTGCTTGGTTGAATAGCCCTCACACCAACCTCACAGATACGCAGCTCAACACGACGATGCGTCTCATCACCGACACTATTGTCTACCTATCCTCAGCCATATCTTACCACCAGATCCCTGACGTAAAAGCTCTCCTCAGGGATTTCAAGATAGTAATTAATAATCCCCACTTACCAATACATGGCGACATCACTGATGTCCATTGAATCGTGTAAGTTCTCGAAATCCACCAATAAAAACTGCAATAGAATTGAAGAATACGAACTTCAATATACAGTACTTAAAGACTGGCAGAGAGGAAAATATACTAGGCCTGAGTCAATTCTGCCACACATCGGTTCGTCGCTACCACCCGGATTTTACCTTCCTCGTAAAATATGATCTGCTCTTAACAGGATACGATCGGGCCATGGTAACTGCTCAGATTTCCACTACAAATGGAAAGGATTTTCTACACCTAACTGCAGTCGTGGTGCCTCTAAGCAGATCTTCTAGCATATTATCACCGAGTGTCCAAAAAAGAAGTAGAGTGATTTTGCTCATGCAATTTCAGAGACAGTTACATAAACAACCTGGACATAAAGATACATTTTGCTTTCCAAAATCAGGTACGTTTGTATCTGTAAAAAGATACACGAAATAAATAAATAAATAAATAAATAAATAAATAAATAAATAAATACATAAATAAATAAACAAATAAATAAATAAAATAAATTCTACTCCTTCATATGCCGTCATAATCTGTACAAAGAAGGCTTGACTTCTATTTTAGTTAGACTGGCTTTCACGGGTGGCTCTACCCACGTCGATCAGGTTTTGCGAATTCAAGATATTGTCTTTTGATTTTCGATAAAAATCACTAAGTGGAAGACAAAGTTTTACTAGTTTTAGTTATTGCAGTGAAATGGATTTGAATAAATTTTAGTTTAAACATTGAAGAATACTTCTGAGAGTTAATAGTTTCTATGCTGACTAATATAGCTGTTTTTGTTTGATTCTGTTTATTTGCCACTCCGTGACGAACTACTGTATTTCCGAAAATATGGAAGGTGGAATGGTATTAGTTTGCAGTTTCTTAGTTATATTTCTTTGTCTCCACTTGTATGAAAATATTGAATCCAACCCCATCGTTGTTTTGAAACAGAGATTCGCAAACTAATTCCGTTACATAGGTGAAGATGTGGAACAATGTATTGTAGCAATTTAATAACGGCTTCTTTATGCACATGCGGTCTCGCAATTGTTTTTCGTGGAACGTTTTATATTCTTAAATGTTTGCACACATTGTTTAAGAATATCTTTAACAGTTTCGGCAGCTTTAAGCGGAGTTTCAGGAATGCTATTCCTGTACCTAGTGAAGTGGTTTCACTGTTAACAAGTGAAGAAACTAATATTTCAGGCAACCTGTCAGAGACGGGTGCGTCTTATGTGGATTTCTTTTTTAGAACATTTTCTATTCTACAATTCATACCCATATAGTTCGTGGATATCCTTAACAGATTAGACAGCGTAAGCCGAGAAAATATTTTTCCGCGTGCCTTCACTTTCTTCGAGTTGTTGTATAGAAATCGCTTCTGTTCGGTCTCCTATCATCACAGTTTAATATTTAGTACTAAAATCATTTCTCGGGAAAACATCTCGACAGCAAGAAAGCATAAAAATTTCTCGAGTTGTAATGGTTTAGGTAGCATTAAGCCAAGCCTCAGAAATCGTCCCGTGCGTAGTGCAGGGTTTCTTCTCTTAACAAATGTAAAAACTAATATTTCAGGCAACATTTTAGAGGCGGGTGCGTCATTCTGCGGAATCCTTTCTTAGAACATCTTACATTTCACAGTTCATACGCATATAGTTCGTGGACATCTTGAACAGATTAGACCGCGTGAGCAGTAGAAAGTTTTTTATATTATTGTGAGTGACATTTTAAAGATATGAGTGCGGCCCAGTGGATGTCTATATAGAATCCTTTATTTTTTACAATTCGTACCCATATTGTCAGTGCAAGAAAGTTGTCGCGCGCCATCACTTTCTTCGAGCGGTTTTGCAGAAACCACCGGTTTCCTTTTAATACACGCACATCTTCGTAGGAAAATCCTCTACGTATCAGTGTACGCCGCATAAAAATTACTTCAGTTGTTCTCGAAGTATAATTGAAAACCATTACGTACAGACGAAATTACACTGAGTTGTATAAAATACATATATAAGGAAAGTATGGCAGAAGACGTATAGTATGCTATTTCGTCGTTCTTGATTATCAAGCAGTTAGAGTGGTCGAGGACAATAACCACAACATACTCTATGGATACATCCAAACTCACTAGTCGTGTTCTGAATATCATTACTCAGCACTGCCCATACCTCTGAAGCTTCCTCATTGTTACAGCCATAAATGAAGCAGAGACTTCAGTGAAAACCACATTTTGTTCTGGCCTGTTCCAACAAGTACAGGCGGAAAATGCCATTGAGGCGTACTGAAAGTAGATGAAGTACTACTCACATACCTGTGGTTTGGAGTCGGGGCTGGCATCATGATGTGAATAGTAGGTCTACTTGATTATTTTTCTTGAACTATTACTAAATATAGGACGATCAGGTAATGTCGCTGTAACACAGGTTCTACACGACAATTTGGAATGTAAACAGTGCTGAGTGTCAGAGATGTAGGATTAACAAACCGACTGCTTTCTTGGAACTGTTCTCCTTAAATCATACGTATTTGCTCACAGTACACAGAGTCTTTTATCGCACTTTGCACGCTAAATGCTTCCAAGCAGCTCCCAAATAAACATTGCCACTAAAATAGCAAGCTCTTGGGGTTTAATTTTCCTATGTATATCTATATATTTCGTTTATATCAGAGGTACAGTAAAAGCCGTCGAACATCCATGACGGTAAATCAACAAGGTGTGCGTATAGATCTTCACATCCACACAGTAATACAAGGAAGAAACACGGTAAGTTGAATTTCATAGCAGCAATACATCATTATAAATCATCAGAACAGGCTGAAAATGTCCAAGCCACCGAAAAGCGCGTCGGCAAGATACCTGTCGATTTCTTTCTAGTATTTTTAGTATTGGAAGGCATAAGGATTTTTGCAGTCCTTTGTAAATGACTTGGACTCAAAAAATCTTTCATAAACAAACTTCTCATAACAGTACTTGAAATTTCCATTTGCACACTTAAGATACCATGCATGTGGACTTTAGCACATTTCACTGATCTTACTCAGAATTTTAAAAAAATCTAATTGCAAATGGTTGATTTTACATGCAAATTAACTGCGTCTCTTTAGGTACGTACATTTTTCCATCACAGTAACCTGCAAATGCTGCGGGAAATGTTTCAAACCTAAAAATAAAGAGAATAATTAACTGTAATATAAGTACACCAATACTATTCATTTAATAGTAACAATAAGAAGACGAAGAAGAAGAATACCGGGAGAGTTAGCCGTGCGGTTAGAGGTGCGCTGCTGTTAGATTGGATCTGGGAGATATTGGGTTGGAACCCCAGTGTCGTCAGCCCTGACTTAGTTTCCCATTTTCGCACCAGGCTTAATTAAGGCCATGGCCGCAACTTCCCCGCTCCTAGGCCTTTCCTATCCCATCGTCTCCATAAGACCTATCTGTGTCGGTGCGACGTAAAGCAAATTGTGAAATCATAATAACAATAATAATAATAATAATAATAATAATAATAATAATAATATCACAAGGCTGACTAAAATTGACTAGCTTGCATCCGGGAGATAATAGGTTCGAATCCCACTATCGGCAGCCCTGAAGATGGTTTTCCGTGGTTTCCCATTTTCACACCAGGCAGATGCTGGGGCTGTACCTTAATTAAGGCCACGGCCGCTTCCTTCCAACTCCTAGGCCTTTCCTATCCCATCGTCGCCATAAGACCTATCCGTGTCGGTGCGACGTAAAGTCCCTAGCAAAAAAACAAAATACTAAAATGCATATTTGTAATGACAGAAATAATTCGTATTCTCCTTAGTATTATGTTTTGTTGTGACAACTATGACTAACAATGAAATATCCACTGAACAGCCAGAGAAGCCATCTCCACTGAAACATTGTTGAAGGAAGTACATCTACTTATACCTTAAGAATCAGTACCTAAATCAGCCAGAACAATTGCGTAGGAGTGACATGCTTCCCTCTTAACCAAAACTTACGTCTTATATTTCAGTCCGGACCAATAATGACAATTTGAACTGAAGGTTAAGTGGTGCTGCGAGCGCGTTTATCAAAATCAAGCAATGCTTCTTACCACATGGCACTAGAATATTGACAGCTGGGCAGCAGTCATCTTGGCAAACCAAATCCCGTGCTGGTGTGTAACACAACAGTAAATACAACACTCTGCATAGAGTTGATGTCAGGAAGTGCGGTGTTGATTAGTGTCAAGCGGAAGTACAGTGTCGGAAAGAGTATCCGACTGTAAAACAGGGCCATGTCCACTTGTGCGGCACAGCTCACACTCGCGGGCTCACCAGGGTGTGAGAAAATACAGTAGAAGAACATCAATGATTTATATTATATATAGAAATGTTAAACGTTGAAGATGGAGTCTTGTAGACCCTTCCCAATGCTTTCAAAATGTGTTTCCAATTGAACGTTGGTTTGGCGTGAAAGAAATTTAGTTGCTTTACCCGTTTAGAAGGAAGCTTAATATTCATCGGAGCATTGTGAGTGAGCCTATTAAATAGAGCTTAATATCTGCGTATAGGATATCAATAGACGCTTACCTGATCCTGTCCGACAAATATGCTCAGCCCAGCTTTCACTTAAAGAGATAGCCTCATATCCGTGATGCACATTCTGATGGCAATTCCGGCAGGCGCTCGATAAGATCTTGATGGAATCTCCATCACACTCACATTAGAATGTCTTTTATCCAATACCCAATCTCATTCTATTATGTCCCCTTCTATCTACTTCATTGAAACGGATCCGAAACTTAGTTTAGCATTATTCTCTTTGCTCGTTTCTGTTAATACTACTTTCTTCTATCTTCATTTCGGATCGCTAACATCGCATAATGAGATATCTTTGCTGTTCTGGTGGAGAAGATGAAGGAAATGTCTGAGCCAATAAGGAAGGCTTTATTCCCGCATCTGCTGGAATTTTAAACAAAAAAATATTTAACACACTTGAGGGATGCTTAGTGGTAAGATTCAAATCCATTTCTACTCAGATTTAATAATAATAATAATAAGAAGAAGAAGAAGAAGAAGAAGAAGAATACGCTAGACCGAGCAGCTAGGTCGATAGAACCTAACCTTCTGAGCTCAAGTTAGCGGGTTCAATCCCAGCGAAATTCTCTGGTAATTGGAAGTGCTTAAAGAAGCAAACCTCGTGTCTGTAAAAATACACTGTACTTGCGAGACAACCTTCCAACACCTCAGCATCTCCGGGAACCGTAAAAGTAGTAGTACAATTTAAAGCTAATTATTTTTCGTACTAACTTCTCAAGTTCACGTCACAGAAGTGTGTCAGAAAACCATGAACTTCTTCGGCGATGTTATGAAAACACGAATGATGATGTCAACAGTCACGTAAAACTGAAAGAAACACGAAGTCTTCCGTGGTACGTCGTATATGTACAAGGAATGTCAGAAATATCAGAAAGAATAACGGTTATCTCCTGATTCCGTCGTAATGAATATACATTTCAAGTATAGTCACATAGGTTTGAACAAGGTCTGTAGGGATGAAAAATCGATATTTAACAGTATGTATGTATGTATGTATGTATGTATGTATGTATGTATGTATGTATGTATGTATGTATGTATGTATGTATGTATGTATGTATGTATGTATGTATGTATGTATGTATGTATGTATGTATGTATGTATGTATGTATGTATGTGAATTAAGGCCACGGCCGTTTCCTTCCCACTCCTAGCCCTTTCCTGCTCCATCGTCGCCATAAAACCTGTCTGAGTCGGTGCGACGTAAAACAACTTGGAAGAAAAAGTCTTCGTATATACAGTATGTTTGCCCTTTAGTGCGGTTTCCTAATACGGGGTCAGGGATGAGGTGAGCTGAATTCTTATGGAATGTTTTTACGACTGGATGATCTTCCTGACGCCAACATCACCTGAGGAGTTAATGAAGATGAAATGATGATGGTGAATGAAATAGAAGGAACCGGCTGGGGCCTATGAACTGGAACTTATCATACATTTGCCTGGAAGTGAAAATAAGAAGCCACAGCAAACAATTCTGAGGACAGCCGACAGCGGGCTTCAAACCCACGTGTCCCCCGAATGTAGAGCCTGGTATCATAGCCGTCCTATCTATATTTAAAAGGGTGAACTCAAAAAATGTGATATAATGCACTAGATAAGTTAATGAAATTAATTCATATTTTTGTTATTATTATAGTTATTCAATCGCTTTTCCCTCATCCTGGTGGGCGGTCGCGGGCTTGAACTGTGGCTCACCCATGGACTTGGCTCTGTTTTACGGCCAAATGCTCTTCCCGACGCCAACTCTATATGATGGAACTATTTTTTCCGTTGTGGCTGGAAAGCAAATTGTTTAAAAAAGTGTAGATTGTTTATGAAGAGGAGTGTGTTGGAACATAAACAATTACCAAGTCCTCTAGTCAGAGGAATTAACCAGACGCGATTAAAATCCTCGACCCACCTGAAAATAGAACCCGGGACTCTCTGAACAGAAGGCTCGTCAATCAGCCAAGGAGTCGGAAAAATTAATTAAGTTAATAATAACCGTATATTATACAATGAGTGTAGTACAGCAAACATCAGTGAAACTATTGTGATCTCGTGTGTGCTTGAATAAATTTTGAGGACTAATTCTCAACTCCTCTCTGAGTGAATGATGAGTACCTTATTAGGAGGTATTTCTTTGAAAGATGTTCTAGTGAGATAGAAAGGGCGCTATATTTATCTCTCTAATTTACTGTCAAATGTAGCTTCGTGGCGGCGAGCTTTTCAAAATTCAGTCTCGTCGCCATAAAACCTATTTCTGTCGGTGCGACGTAAAGCCACTAGTAAAATAAATAAATAAATAAATAAATAAATAAATAAATAAATAAATAAATAAATAAATAAATAAATAAATAAATAAATAAATAAATAAATAAATAAATAAATAAATAAATAAATAAATAAATACAGTAACTTATCACACGAAAGAGCCATTGCATTCCATTCAAATCCCAGCAGCTACCACTCCAGCAGAAATCACTAAAGCCGTCCGTGGTATCCCACTTGCAATTGGATGGAAGAAATCGTGCGTTTAAATTCTTGCTCTGGAAAGCGGTGTAAAATTTAATTATTATTTATTTTTATTTTTTGCTAGGGGCTTTACGTCGCACCGACACAGATAGGTCTTATGGCGACGATGGGATAGGAAACGCTTAGGAGTTGGAAGGAAGCAGCCGTGGCCTTAATTAAGGTACAGCCCCAGCATTTGCCTGGTGTGAAAATGGGAAACCACGGAAAACCATTTTCAGGGCTGCCGATAGTGGGATTCGAACCTACTATCTCCCGGATGCAAGCTCACAGCCGCGCGCCTCTACGCGCACGGCCAACTCGCCCAGTCAATTAAATTTAACACAGGATTATTTCTATCTGACTAATCCTTGAAGCTACCCCTTCAGCTCTTCATGACAGTAAATGGAGAATTTCCAAACCATTTTACCTCTCATTTAGTATATGAATTAGAAAGAAAATACTTCTGTCTTATTAAAAAAGAATCAAAGACATATTTAGAAGATTACACTATAATTCCTTTAATAGTTGCAACTTGGAATGGAAATGCGAATTATATCTTCCTATTGATCTTACACTGAAACAAAATGACATTGTGGGTTGTTTTAAATTGAAATGGCCTGTATTATTAAGAACAGGTTAGGAATTTGGATGAAACTCTACTTGTTGCAGTCGAAAAGGGTAGAAATGACCCAAGCTTCTGGATCATGTCAGAAATGAGTTCATCATATTAAGTTTGCAAATCAAAATGCAGAAGATAAATATAATAATAGTTTATAGGTTCCAAAACATGAATGTAACCAGTGCCTGCATATAATAATTGGAAACCATTTTTTTTCCTTTTTTAGAATTTCTTTTACATCGCGCCGACACAGACAGGTCTTTCGATGGGATGGGAAAGGCCTAGGAGTGGGAAGGAAGCGGCCGTACAGGCCAAGCATTTGTCTGGTGTGAAAAAGGGGAAACCACGGAAAACCATCTTCAGGGCTGCCGACAGTGGGGTTCGAACGCATTATCTCCCGGGCGCAAGCTCACAGCTGCACGCTCCTAACCACACGGCCAAATCACGCGATAAACAATTTATGTTATGGTGTATCTATGTGATATTAAAACTAGTCACAACGGCTGCGGAATGGAGATCAGGAGTTGATTTGGCATGACCAAGGGCTTAATGGCTATTTGGATGGAGCCCTCCATTTCAGTAAAGCTGAAGATGAAACTCTAGTATTGTCTGTCTTCCTCCAAGGGGCTGAAACGTGGACCTAAAGAACTGCAGATTTCAGGAAGATTAATTTATTTGAGATTTGGTGCAGGAGAAAAATGCATCACATTCCCTAGTCAGCACTTCGTGTCAATGAGCCCATCTTGAACGAGATGAGCATCGGTAGCAGGCTAAAGGTAGTTTTCCTGCAAATAATTCTGTAATTCCTTAGGGACATCATCCATCATGGAGAAGGGGTCTCGAAATGCACATAATCCTAGAAAATATCCCAAAGAAAGATGGAACATGGCAGAGCTCCTATGAGTGAGAATAGTGGGATAGTTCAAACGTTTCTTTGAAAAATTCTCCAACAAGTTTGGATGGTCGAAGGAATTCATCATTGACATTACAACAAGTACAGTAAATCACTCTCTGAATATTAAGCTACCTCTCCTTTGTGCTGTAGTATTATCAAGCTGTCCGACTCGTTGCCTGAACGGTCAGCGTACTGGCCTTCGGTTCAAGGGTCCCGGGTTCGATTCCCGGCCGGATCGGGGATTTTAACCTTAATTGGTTAATTCCAATGGCACGGGAGCTGGGTATATGTGTTGTCTTCATCATCATTTCATCCTCATCACAACGCGCAGGTCACCTACGAGTGTCAAATAGAAAGATCTGCACCTGGCGAGCCGAACCCGTCCTGGGATATCCCGGCACTAAAAGCCATACGACATTTCATTCATTTCATTATCAAGCTGTCCCGATTACCAAAATTGTACCTACATACAGCGTAACCAGCAACTGTTGAACTTCATGTACGACAACCTTCTCTTATATCGGTACTGTTTGTCTCCAAGGTAGATTGCATTTGACACAGGAAATTTCTAAAATAAATATTAGTTCTTAGAATGTCTCGCCGGGGTACAGAATGAAGTTCTCATTAAGACGCTCCATCCGGACGGCGGTTTGAATAAACTAGAAATGTACCGAGATCGATAACTACAGTAGCTTAAGTGCGGCCAGTATCCAGTAATCGGGAGATAGTGGGTTCGAGTCCCACTGTCGGCAGCCCTGGAGATGGTTTTCCGTGGTTTCCCATTTTGACAGCAGGCAAATGCCGGGGCCATACCTTAATTAAGGCCACGGCCGCTTCCTTCAACTTCCTAGGCCTTTCCTATCCCATCGTTGCCATAACAGCTGTCTGTGTCGGTGGGACGTAAAGCAAATAGCAAACAAAAAAAACTAGAAATATCCTCCGTCGGATGTAAAATTCAAAATAAGTTTAACAACGCCTAACACGCCACGACACACAAACGCACAACATCCACCCGTTATACACGCACACACACACACATACACACACAGGAAAGTACAGTCGGTAAAGCTTAGTGGACTGTGTTCATTGTGTGTAAGCATGTATACAGATCATTCAAAGCACTAACATATCAGGATACCAAGTTTCGTTGAAATTGTGTTAGTGTTCGGATTGTAATAGGAGTTGACTCTCTCTCTCTCTCTCTCTCTCTCTCTCTCTCTCTCTCTCTCTCACAAGCAAGCAAGCAAAAAGAGAAGTGGAAAATGAGTCAATTGGCTACGAACCACACCGTCGATAGTTTGATTTTCCATGGATTGCCATTTGCACACTGGGTAAGAAAGACTACGACAGCTGCTTCCCTATTCTTATCCAATTTCTATGCTAGCGTTAATATTACCTACTCATGGTAGCAGGACGTTTGACAGACAACAAGCACGCTGGTACAAATGTGTGTACGCACACATACTACCTATTTCAAATAGGAAAGCATGCCGTCTACCTCATTTCAATGTCAGGCTAACGCTTGTCAAATATTTCTTGGAGCATTAATTATTAAACATGAATGGAAATTAAATTAACATATCTGTAAATAGCTGAGAGAAGAAAAGTAACCTGTAGTCTTCGAGAACAAAACGTGCTGGCGATTTCCGTTTAATGCCTAAGCAATAAATGTATTTCATACAAAAATACCTCGTGGGATCAAATTCCTTTATTTATCAATAGTTTTTGTAAATCCTTTAATTCTCTTACAAGGGAGTAATTTACATCATACTATATTTAACAAGGAATTATCTTCCAAGCGAATACTTTTTGATGAGAAGCATAAAATTTTATCAAAACTATGCGATAATATCCAATGAAAAGCTGACGATGGTAGTAATCTTCTATCTCTCCATTCGTATTTATCCTGCTAATATAAGGCCAATTCTCGGATTTCTGATCACCATTTCAAAGGCTTTAACATGTAATTTGTGCTTAGGTGATCATTTAAGGAGATCTAAGAAGAAAAATGTGATATGTGAAACTTATTTTTTCTTATTATATATAGGGGGTGCGGTTGGGGGCTGGGGGTTAAAGTTACGCTGTCTCTAAGGCCAAGGAGAATTGTGTTCTTGATAGGACGTAGGTGTGGCCGTGGCCTATAAAGGAACTGTCCCTACATTCACCTTAGTGCAGGAGAATGAAAAACCGCGAAAAACCATACTCAGGACAGCCAATTGCTGGGACCAGCCCCTCCACCTCCCGAATGTAGAGCTTCTACACTACTCAGAACTATCCCCTATTAATTCGAAGCCTACTTTACTCGGTCTTTCTGAAGAGGAAAGGATAAAGACGTCTGATTAAAGAACATTCTTCTTAAAGCTGAAATTATCCCAATATTTCACAAAATTTTCTCACAAGCATAAATTTTGTCAAGTATCGAAGGAGGAGGTCTGTAATATGAAAAGGGGAACGCCCCTAATGTTAGGAACTCATTTTTCCTTAGTGTAATCGTAACTTGCAATTCTCTCAAGTGACCATTGTTATTGGTTCAGTTTCCTTAGCTTGCCCATAGGCACGACTTTGTCGTTGGTGTGGCCACCTAATTCTTAGTAGGATAAATCTCCCTAAACTATCTCCATACTAGTGAGTTATTATTATTATTATTATTATTATTATTATTATTATTATTATTATTATTATTATTATTATTATTTTATTATTTCACGGCCCTGTGCTGTTATGGTGAACATGTTATGGTCCACAGAGAGTGGGTATAAGATACGGCAGAGCAATAGAGCTTGACCAAGGGAATTCACAAAGGGCTATCAAGGCAATAGAAAATATTGTTTTGTTTCTAAATTGTGTGGGTATTAGTTTCTTCATTTCTTTTTGTTTTCATCTATTAAGAAATTAAGAGTGAATATACAGTTAAATTAGATGACAATAAACGTGTAATGATTAACAAGCTTCATGCTCCCAGACTACTATAAATAATTAAGAAACAACACATTTTCCCACTTTGTATTCAAATTATAGGGTCAGCATTAATGACTTCAGGTACGATTTAAGTATGGTTTAAGCAGCGTGTCAACACCCACTACCATTTTAACAAGACAACATCCAACTACGGGGTAAAAGGATAAATGATTACCAATAACTTAAGCAAGAGCAGAGTTAAAACCACCAACATACCATAAATCACTTCGATTTCACAACAAAGGCAACATTAAATTGGGAAAATGCCAGCAACAAATAGAATAGAAATATCGAAAACCACATTCACGATTCCCAGGAAATAACATGAAAACGAGATCTAATGGGTAACTGTAGAACGACGGTGCAGAGGATAAGCTCATGCTAAGGATAAGGAAAAGGAGAAAACTGTAACCAAAATGTATTAGAAGGCTAAGTTTCGAAAAGTCCTAGTCACAGAGAAGAAAATATGCAAAAGGGAAGTGAGGGCCCACACTCGTGCTTCCTTTGGAAATGTATAATTTGTTGACACCTACATTACTTCAAGAAAAATAATTTTAAATTTAAAAAACCCTACATTATTAAAATGGAAGAGTGAACGTATCTGCCCTAAACTCTACGTTATGAGATCACGAAGGATCTCCGTAGGCCACTACATTTAAATAATTACAGGATGTTTGAACGCCTCAAAACCTACCTTAAAATTTTCCCAGCGGCCAGCCACTGGACCTTAAAGAGGTCTGCAGTCCTACAGATGACGATCGGAGAAATGGTGAAAAAACGTGATGAGGACAGTTTTACTGACAGGGAGCTGGGCACTGATTGGGTGCAGGTATGGGCAAGTTAACAGAAATGTGCCAACCCCTAAAATTTTCTATTGTTCCTAAGAGTTTAAACAATGAATACTTCTCTGGTTAAGGAAACTGAACCTATAGCAATGTAATCTTGACGGAGTTCCAGGGTTCACCACTAGACGACGCTAAGGCAAAATGTTAAAATAGTTTCCTAACACCAGAAAACCTCTTCTTCATGTTACAAAATAGTAGTAGTAGTAGTAGTAGTAGTAGTAGTAGTAGTACAGAGCCTCCGTGGATCAGGTGGCAGTGCGCCGGCCTCTCGCCGCTGGGTTCCGTGGTTCAAATCCCGGTCACTCCATGTGAGATTTGTGCTGCACAAAGCGGAGGTGGGGCAGGTTTTTCTCCTGGTACTCCTGTTTGCACTGTCATATTTCATTCCAGCAACACTCTCCAATATCATTTCATTTCATCTATAATTCATTAAACATTGTCCCAGAGGAGTGTGATAGGCCTCGGCAGCCGGCACAATTCCTATCCTCGCCGCTAAATGCGGGCTTCATTCATTCCGTTCCTGGCCCGGTCGAATGACTGGAAACAGGCTGTGGATTAGTAGTAGTAGTAGTAGTAGTAGTAGTAGTAGTATTTCACGGTCTTGTGGCATTATGATGAACAAGTCTCTGAACTTATTACGTGCGAATATGTTGTATGATAACCTGTATGGTTCTGGTGTCCTACTTGGGTGTGTTTTTGTATTAAGAAATTGACACAATATTTGGGGAGGTCGTCACTATGGCCTGTATGTTGGGTACCATTCTGTCATTCGCCGCGAGTTGAAGTACCAGTCACAGAAAATCATTTATAGGAAAATCGAACGTTGGTTTTCTTCAGGAGTGCATTATTTATCAGATCCTCCAATAAGTCTTATGCAGAGTGTTGTGGAAGCCACGTGTGAGTTGAAATACCTCGTAACTCCTGTCTTTACAGTTACATTCATCCTGCCTTTAACTGTCGACTAAAGGACATTCAGGAAGTAACGATAAAAAAGTTGAGCCTGAAAAGCGAACAGAACTTTTGAACTTCATTTTGCAATTCAGCGTTCCATTATTCTGAGTTATCCACAGATAACACAGTCATGAATTCTTTCTTGAAGGCATCACAGAGAACGCGGCGTGTACGTCAGTAAGTCAGCATCTATAGAGGATCTAAGGAACATATTCCAGTGGAAATTTATCGGTTGTAGCCAGAACCGCTGGATAAATTTATGAAAAATGCTATGAAGAGATCCGGTAGATAAAGATGAGAAGGCAACTAATGGTCATTCAGGGGACATAATGTGTCCTAATTAGTGTATACACATTTATAAGTGATTTAGGAGATAGATTGGTCTTGAAAACGTAAGGAACCACAGGCGTAATATCGGCACCATTCTACGGAAGAAGAAACATGAATTGAACCCAAAGCATTAGCTCCGGAAACTATGTAAATGGCTATAATTTTATGAAAGATGTGGTGTGAAATAACTTTCATAACCTTATCTTTTGAATGGTTTGTGATCATATAACAGATTGTTGTGAAGGATTACAGCTCTCCAATTTATCGGAACTGAAAGAGGTTAAATATTAGAGAGAAAAGCGTCTCTCTCATAGCTTTATTTGTATGTCACTCACAGCACACTACATCAATAGATACGTCAGAGAGCTGGTCTCGCACAAATATCCCGCAGGACGAAATATATCCCATCCAGCCAAGTCACAAAAACAACGAGCTCTGTGTCATAGTATTCCGGGCCACATGTGTGTGAACCAGATGGTCACATGATCACCGTTTACATCGAGAGTGTTCGTTGTAGTGGAACGTTGCAAGCTTACGTTACACTCAACAACCGTTATGAACTCCTGAGCTATTACGTACCTGTACTGAGTGGACCAGAATGTGTTTCATTGAGGATATTCAAAACGATCATTGTTGGGAAATTCACTATCTTCAAATCGTTCAAGTACTGTCAATTCATTTGAACCACCACTCCTCGAATATATAAACTTGTCATCATTGTTACTAATGACCTAGTAGAGAGGTGGATCCCAAACTATTTTGAGCCACCACTCCACGACTATAGAAGCTCACTAACTGACATGCTAGTGCCTCACTACATTATTCTACATTGTATACAGAATTTTATATGAAGTAGCCTACACGTTGTAAGAATACTCGTTATCTATAAACAAAATGACTCTCTTTAAACATGGGTATAGATATATTGTATATTTATATATAGGTAGACAGGTATATACAGTAGATAGATTATAATTAGGTACCGTATAAAATATCAGTTAGGAAGGCAATTCTCATAAACGTTTGTGGTAAATCAAATTGTAAGTAAACCTTCTCTGCTCCATTGCTTAATAGTACTAACCATTCAGGCAGCTTATTCATTTTAAGTGTCCCAGGCGTACGTTTTCCTCTGACTTGCTTCACATTTTCTTTCACTACATCGCCCGCTTAACAGATAATGAGATAGAAAGCATCGTTTTCTGCCATACTGTTAAAATTGCGAAGAAAATGCGTGCATACTTTTCCTAGGAAATAAACATTTTACGTGCACTAACCGTCTAGGGAGATGTTATTAAAGAATAATTAAAAATTATTAACTAAAATAGTTATTGCTTATTAATTAGTTGGTAAAATGTTATTCAGTGCTTTTTCAAATACGCTTCCGAACAGAAGCTAAAAAGGAAACTTAAAATATGTTTTTATCCTCTTGTTCGAAGAAGAATTTTTTAAAACAATGTTTTAGTTGAGGACAAGTTATTAATCATTATTTTAAGTATTCCTCCCAACCCCTCCACATACCACACTCACTACCACCATCCTCTCACAACAGACAACAAATTTAAGTTTCCCGTGAGAAGATATGAAGGCTAATACGAGAACATATATTGAGCATACTTTTCTTTTTTACACCTAACATTTCGTGAAGGTGGCTGATGAGGACTGCGAAGCAGTCGAAACATATATTTTTTATCATTTTATAAAATTGCCAAAGGCAAGCAAAGGTATCGATTAGGTGGCTAAATACTTCTTTGATTCTTAGATTCCGGGATGATACATAGCGTATGTTACGCGAAATGATACTATATTTCAAATGGTGACAGAAATTCCGAAGTCGGTCGTTGTTTCTGAGATTACCCATTACATGCAAACAATCTCACAGTCTCTGTTTGTAAATTAGTACAGGTAGCTGTCGTACCCGGCTTCGCTCGGTCTAACGATTACAAAGTAACCAAATTTCTGAAGTACCTCGCATTATAAAATAGCTCGTATCTTTCCAGTGTTATTGTACACACACGAAAATTATATGTCACACGACTATATGGAAATAATTAAAGTAGAAATGATCCAACAGACCGAAGAGGATCGAAATACGATGAGGCAGTGAACTGCGACCACACGCTAATGTGTAAGATGCACGAAAGTTAGTTAAATGAGCAATGTGAAGCTTTGATAGAACACAGAAACGCGTCTGATCATATTGCGGTCAACGATACATCTGCACATAGAAGCACGTGCAATCGTATTGCCGTAAGTGAGACAACTGCCGTCTTCTTCTATAAAGGCAATGAACTGTGACAACACACAATAAAGTTCCTATATATACACTGACTGACAGAGCAAATGCAACACCAAGAAGGAGTGGTTCGAAAGGGATGAAAGTTGGGGAAAAAACATAGACGGCACGGACGAATAATTGATGTTTATTTCAAACCGATATGCAGGTTACACAATGCGCACGGCATCGACTCAGTAGGATGTAGGACCACCGCGAGCGGCGATGCACGCAGAAATACGTCGAGGTACAGAGTCAATAAGAGTGCGGATGGTGTCCTGAGGGATGGTTCTCCATTTTCTGTCAACCATTTGCCACAGTTGGTCGTCCGTACAAGGCTGGGGCAGAGTTTGCAAACGGCGTCCAATGAGATCCCACATGTGTTCGATTGGTGAGAGATCCGGAGAGTACGCTGGCCACGGAAGCATCTGTACACCTCGTAGAGCCTGTTGGGAGATGCGAGCAGTGTGTGGGCGGGCATTATCCTGCTGAAACAGAGCATTGGGCAGCCCCTGAAGGTACGGGAGTGCCACCGGCCGCAGTACATGCTGCACGTAGCGGTGGGCATTTAACGTGCCTTGAATACGCACTAGAGGTGACGTGGAATCATACGCAATAGCGCCCCAAACCATGATGCCGCGTTGTCTAGCGGTAGGGCGCTCCACAGTTACTGCCGGATTTGACCTTTCTCCACGCCGACGCCACACTCGTCTGCGGTGACTATCACTGACAGAACAGAAGCGTGACTCATCGGAGAACACGACATTCCGCCATTCCCTCATCCAAGTCGCTCTAGCCCGGCACCATGCCAGGCGTGCACGTCTATGCTGTGGAGTCAATGGTAGTCTTCTGAGCGGACGCCGGGAGTGCAGGCCTCCTTCAACCAATCGACGGGAAATTGTTCTGGTCGATATTGGAACAGCCAGGGTGTCCTGCACATGCTGAAGAATGGCGGTTGACGTGGCGTGCGTGGCTGCCACCGCTTGGCGGCGGATGCGCCGATCCTCGCGTGCTGACGTCACTCGGGCTGAGCCTGGACCCCTCGCACGTGCCACATGTCCCTGCACCAACCATCTTCGCCACAGGCACTGCACCGTGGACACATCCCTATGGGTATCGGCTGCGATTTGACGACGCGACCAACCTGCCCTTCTCAGCCCGATCACCATACCCCTCGTAAAGTCGTCTGTCTGCTGGAAATGCCTCCGTTGACGGCGGCCTGGCATTCTTAGCTATACACGTGTCCTGTGGCACACGACAACACGTTCTATAATGACTGTCGGCTGAGAAATCACGGTACGAAGTGAGCCATTCGCCAACGCCGTGTCCCATTTATCGTTCGCTACGTGCGCAGCACAGCGGCGCATTTCTCATCATGAGCATACCTCAGTGACGTCAGTCTACCCTGCAATTGGCATAAATTCTGACCACTCCTTCTTGGTGTTGCATTTGCTCTGTCAGTCAGTGTACATTAATGTTCATTACTTCTACAGAAGAAATTTATCAATTTAACTGAAGTTTCTTTGTATGTCATGATGTTCGATATAGCATGCTATTTGATATTACATGAAGAGGGCCATGGCCCTGGCAACGACCACATATTGTTGAGGATATTCCTTCTATTTCTCCCCTTGTAAATCGTGAAAGAAACACTTTGGTGCTATCACAATAATTATATTGATAAGAGTTTTTAAATATGCATCCTGAAACCAAAAGAGTATCTTGGCAAAATATTTCAACACAATCTCTTGTAAATAGCAAAACAACACTTTGCCGCTATTCAAAATCATTATGCTGGTGAGAGTAAGGAAAGGTGGATCCAATAATCGCAAGTACGTCGGTAGATTAACGCTAGTTAGAAATTGGCCTCGTAAACACCAAAAGCCTTTTGGTGTTTTTCACAATCATTATAACAATAAGAGTGTGGAAATGTCAATCCAGAAACAATAAATATCTCACAGATTAAGGCTAGCTACGAGCTTAACATCTTTAAACAGAATCTCTCCTTGGCTTGTCTACACTCACGCACATGATCTGACGTTGCCATGGTTACGATTGGTCATTTATTCATCCGATTCCTACAGCGGGTGAGTATGGTGCCAATCTTTCAGAATACTGTTAGTTTTAGGTCTTTAAAACGTGACTTTCTGTGCCCCATAGAAACTGAATTTCGTTCTTCATGTTGTAAAACTTAAAATGAGCTTTATCTCACCTTTGTACTACAAATCAGATTTTTCGCCTCTATTAGCCTATCTAATGTACCAATGGGCCCAAAAGTTCTTCTTTAATATTTTGAGATGATACGTAGCCTATATTACACGGAATGATGATATATTTCAAATGGTGATAGAATTTCTATATCGATCCAGTATTCTTTGAGATTACCCGCTACGTACACACAAACTCACAGTCTCTCTTTATATATTGGTATAGAGTACCATTGTTACTGACGATCTAATAGAGAAGTGGTTCCAGAACTCTTTCCAGCCTTTGACTCTATAAAGTTCATCATGTTTTAGCAGTGACCATGTAGATTTGTAGTTTATTAACTCGCTTGAGCCATCAACCCCTTGATTTCATAAACTTCATCAGTTCCCCTCTTCTTTACCTGACACAATCTTACTTTCAGGAAAGCGACCTCTCAACTCAGAAGGAACGGTAATAATATTTTAGAAACCAATTATTTATTTACACTGTTCAGTTATTTTAAAGCGAAAAGGAACATTTAAAGTTAAGAAAACATGAAGTATAAAACATGATGTTATAATGCAACTGAAAGTAAACCTCCTGCGATAAAAATCCCACCATTAAATGTGGGGACTTCTACCTGAGGGAACTAAGACACTGTGGAAGTGTGTTGACCTCAAGAATCCGGCACATTTCCTGATCTGCAGCAACCTTGATGAACCTTGCATTATTCAGCATCTGCCTTCAACAACTACTGCCTGTGTCTACTGAAGTTTAAAAAAATTTTAACCTGGACATGGAAAGTATATAAGTTACTATAATGCTACTCAATAGCAACTAAGAAGTTAAATGTTCAAAATATTCAGTTTTGGTTTCTGCTCAAATATTTTTTCAGTCCTTTCGGATAAAACCATCACAAACCAGAGTATGGTGCAGCCCACTTTGTGAATCCCTGTTGTAGAACTAAATTTCGGTTTATTTTTGTCAACGAGAAAGACTCAGTCAAACATGTGATTTCCATTGGCATTTCCGAAGTTAAGCAAGAGGTAGAAATTCTGAAATACTAGACAATGAAAATTAAAGATTATGTTCTTATTGAAAATCACCCTCTTCATTCTGGCATTCTTTATTCAGCTGCGATCAACACTACGTGTGGATTAACTCCAATTTTCGACTTGATATTTTTTCCTGACGCTAATCCCATGTGGAGGGAGTACTCACTGTTTTATGCTTCCATGTAAGTTGGTAGTGTGATGTGATATGAAGATGTGACTATTAAGACGAATACGAGCACCCAAATAGCCGAGTAAGTGGAACTAATCTGACACGTTTAAAATAACCGACGTTACTGGAATTTGAACCGAAGGCACTCTGAACCAAAGGCCACTGCACCGACCATTCACCCATTCCTACCGAAGTTTATGTGAGCGAAATATGGATCTTTACTCTGACTTAAAAAGGAAACGCATTATTTTACACATTATAATATCTAAATGTTCTTATTCAGATTCGAGGTTTACCGATATCACTGAGTACTGTTGGTGTAATGTAGTGCTCTTTATGTTTAAGACCTTTGTTATGTTCGAGAAAATATTTCCACACTAAGCCACCTACTAATTCTGACATTGTTTTATAAAATTATTATTGATGTATAATGGAAACACTAATGTAAAATTCCATGTCAATCACAGTACCTAATGTTCTTAGAGGAATACTGTTACAACAAAACTTTTACGCTACAGTACAATTATATTATACGGCCTCAATGGTATTCTCTATTCCCGTCTTTCTTTGGGTCGTCGTTAGCCTCTCCTGTCTTTCCACACATTTGTGTTTCTATTTCCTTGATGATTTCTGACATTTGTTGGCGTATCCAAGGCTGAGTCTGGGCAACAGCCATTTGCGATCCACGTCAGCTTGTAATCCATAGTTTCCAGAGTCACTGAGGTGCATAGTGGCACTCCTGATGACGTTTGAGTCGAACTTCAGCCTCCTTCGGCATGGGGATAAAAAGGTGTGAAAAAGAATATATCCAAAAAATATCCAAATGTTGAATGTATATGTGTATATTCCAGAACAGCTCTCCACCAAACTTGGTTCATATGATAAGTCTGGAAAAAATACTATGGCACTATACACCACTGCCAACACTAGGGGAGGGCGTGACAAGTAAAATAATCGAAAACGACCTGTATTAGTGTCTAATTATTAGTTTTCGGCGTCGTTGATATGTATTGTGACACTCTCGATGTCGTTTAAGTACTAGTTCAACACCATCGGCACGGGTGTGAGAAGTGGTGAAGAAAAAATATCTAAATTGATTAACATTAGTTTAATTAACGTGAAACAAAATAATCTATAAATAAAACTTGAAATTAAACACATAACAGTAACTCTTAATTAAAAATTAGTTCGTAAAATATCAATCAACTTCACACATAATTAACAGTTAATAGAAGTGCTAAAAATAAACGCTCAATGAAGTATGTATGTATGTAGAGTAAGCCGGGGAGAGATGGCGTTGATTTTGAAATGATCGTGCGAAAAGTCTTCGCCAAGATTTCAGCGAACTTATTTTTATGCTAGACGTCATTGATTATATCCCTCCTCACTACCTTATGAAGGGAATGGTCTTAATGTAACTAGATTATTGAAAGAGCTCTTTTGTTTGCAGGTGTGTCACTTGAGCAATCTCTCCCCTAGTGTCCGAGTGAGAGGGTGTCACGTACTTCATATGCTAAGGAGGGGATAAATTGTGAAGTAAACTATGATTACATCTGTAATACATTTCCTTATCCTATTTACATTCACCTATCTATTATTCATTGGTCACTAATGAATAAATTATTTATGTAACCTTGATGATTTACTTCTCAGTCCTTTTGGATATGTTTCACCTTACTGTATGTCTCGTCCATAATAATTTACGCAAATTGTTATACACTCAACACGATTCATGCAGCCACACTTCCCCCAACTCTTTCCGACGCTAGATATCTTCCGACTCCTCACCACTTCCCTTTGTAATCTCACAGCCACCCTCAATCTTCTAACCTTCCATCTCCACCCTGGAACCCTCATCTAACCTTTCCTCTTCGCACATATCTCCTATCATTTTTCACTTCGTCCACCCACATTCCTTCGCCATCATATCTTCTCGTCCAGCTCGCATCTCTTGGCCATAGAGAGGGCATAACCCCTTAGGTGGCCCGCCCCACCCCTTCAGGGTGGGGAATGAAAACTGAAAAAATGCAGCTACTTTTTACAGTCGGTGCACTTAATCCAATCGTTCTTCTGTTTTTGTCAAATAATAGTTCTCCCAAAGCTCCACACACTTGTTGCAATCATCAGATATTTTGCCCACGTTGAATCATTTTAGCTTGTCTTTTGGAACAAGGTTTTTCGGGTTTCCTACTCCTTTCCGTTGTGGCAGTGGTTGAATCTTTTCTTTGCAGTTTGTTCTTTTTGTTCATTGGGATTTTTCTTTTGTTGGAAATTATTTTACTTAAGTTGCATTAAAGGCATACACTACAAACTTCGGTTAGGCTAAAGCTGCTTCCTCTTCTCCGTAATTAGTATAAATTGACACATAATTAAATAAAATACGTACAGGTTATATGTACTTTATTAACTAATTGATCGGAGAATGATAACACATTTTAGTTATAAATGGAAATTTAAAAAAAACCGCACCATCACTCCCTGAAATATAACGCGCCGTCTCACCTGATGTTTGGGAAGAGATGGCGCGCCCCTGCCACAGGAACTGTTTTGGCCCAAAATGGCGCATATCACACCAGCGTAGTCATTGACTAGCCTAGTCACCCGTCTGTGGCAATGAAATGTTAGTTTAGCTTGAACAACCCAGTCAAGTGGGCTTTTACATCAGACATTAGCAAAACTTTGAAGGTAGAGAAAACGTACTTACGAGAAATACCCACGTTTTCAAGCGAAATCACTTGCACGATGTAACATCCAGCAAATAGCTTTAGTTCTCATGTACACACTGTACACACGGGAAGCAATGGTCGCGCGATCTAGCGGGCGAATGACGCATTAGCCTACCCTGAGCCATCTCTCCCGGTGCGCCTTTTCTTCCGGGCTTACTCTATATATGTATGTATTGTACCAGGAAATGATAGTGGGTTTTGGGCATCAGAAGGATCTCAGGTAGTGTACGGTGTTTTTGGAGCCGATACAGAGAAGGATAGAATCGCAGGGCGAATAATAGATGGTTGTATCTTTTTCTATAAAATGTATTAATAATATCAAAAGAGAGATCACCCTGCAATCTTACTGTAGAACTCAAATCTATCATCAATATTTGTCAAAATCAAAGATTTATATCGTGACCTTCTTGAAGTCAGTTTGAAAATAAATATCATTCCTTCATGGGACATTAATATCCTACAGTCGTTTTAAATCTCGTGAGAACATAAGATATCAATTTTGCACCTAGAGTCTTTCTAAGTTTTAAATCACACAAACATGAACACACACATTTATCATGAAAAAGTTGAGTAAAATATTTAAACTCTTGTGGAGTGTCTCTCAGTCTGGATTGCAAGAAATGATAATAAAGCACTTGAAAACCCTATAGTTTATCTAGATAATGTGAATTTGAATTACTTATTAACTTTGAAATAAATTTGTCACAGAATGTGAACTTCTTTGATATGACGAGAAAAGTATGGGATACTTTTCACACGAAGCACTGATAATATCACTGTATTGGATTCACTGTTTGGTAAAAGTCAGTCAGTTTGTAATTACTCACTCCGAACAGAAATATCTGCTTACGAATGTTGAAGTTGGAGACTCGGCGTTTGGAACATTCCGCGGAGCGCGGAAGAAGACTCAAACTCCGCGATGTTCCGTGAAGAGACCACGTCGACGCCCCTCGATGGGTACCATAGATGAAGAAATGATGTCCGATGTAGCAGGATGTAATATTTCGCCAAGGTTTCCGTCACTCTTGGAGATGAAATGAAATGTCGTATGGCTTTTAGTGCCGGGATATCCCAGGACGGGTTCGGCTCGCCAGGTGCAGGTCTTTCTATTTGACACCCGTAGGTTACCTGCGCGTCGTGATGAGGATGAAATGATGATGAAGACAACACATACACCCAGCCCCCGCGGCATTGGAATTAACCAATTAAGGTTAAAATCCCCGACCCGGCCGTGAATCGAACCCGAGACCCTCTGAACCGAAGGACAGTACGCTGACCGTTCAGTCAACGAGTCGGACACTCTTGGAGATGATATTAGCACACGGAACGTTCAATTGGCACTATGCAATTCAATAATCACGGAGATTATTACCACTCACTGTCGTGATACACAGTTCTGTTCTAACTCTAATTTTACGATATTAAATTAATATTTACAGTCCTTGTGGCACAAAACACAGTTCATAATTGTCACTGATTACGTCTGAAATTATAATTGAGATGTAATAAGCACAGTTCAAACACTTGAAAATGTAATTTGCAATAGTTTTATCACAGTCTCTGAACAATTGTTGTTGGCAGATTAAGGTGATTTTATGGTCGTGTTTATATAACACTAGTCTGAATTATTTAATATAACCATAAGAAGTTCTTAATGTTCTCTGCGTTTATTATAGCGTTGATCGAAAGATCGAGAAAGTTCACTGGGAAAAATAGCAAAGTCTTGTCCTGTTACGGAACAGATGTAAAAAAAAATAAGTTCACTGTTATACTGTCTTAAAGGAGTGTGTCCTAGAATGATTAAAATTGTCGTAAATTATGATTTCCGTTTTGACACATACGATTATTTAAGATATCGTCATAGTCCACAATTACACGAAATTAGTAAAGTGCACCAGTCCCTAAAATATCAGTAACTTGAATTCTCACTCCGAATTATGGTCTTATTCAGTCAATAATTTCACAAATGTTATATTACGGAAACGTCTAGAATTTACCACCATCGCGGCGTGTTGGAACTTCACGTACGGTACTAGTTCAACGGCGTTCGATCGTGGCCACAACCACGTCCTCGCGAATCGCGACGGAGCATACTTTCTTCACTGACGAGACTGCACTGACAGACTGTACTCGCCACACAGGTCAGACTGTTCTCTCTCTGGCCTTGACCCAGTGGCATATATATACACGCCAGGTGGGAGGCGCTATGAATCAGCTGACGGAGGGGCGTTCATTCTTCCCAAACTTTAAATCGTTATATTTCGAAAACTACTGGATGGATTGACTTGAAATTTGCAAGGCATTACTTCTATAATGTTAGATATAGTTTAGTGTTGATCTCATTTTAATCGGTCCAGGAGTTAAAAGTTAACGAAAGAACGTCTAGAAATATCTGTAGGGGAAGTAAGCTGTAAACGGCTGTGACATCACTTGACCTTGCTTGACTTGGTCGTGAAGTGTGGTAGGTACTAGAACATTCTTTCACACAGCCGTTCACGTATCTGAATGGAATTGTATGCTGGAAATAAAGTTTTTAATTTATATGTGCCAGGACCTAGGCCTTCCTGGTACAGTATGTTCTATACGTATGTATGTACCTATTTTTGTAATAATGTATTAACAGCATGCTCCATTACAGAAAGTAATAATTTGCTACATGCTGGTGTATACACAATGACAGTACTAATTAATACCCTATATACAATTATTTACATACAACTTTTGTCAATATTACTGTACGCTTAACTGCTATCTCGTAGGATGTTTAAAAGTTTATAAAATTCCTTTAGATATTTCTCCACGAGTTCGTACTTCTCCACCGGCCAGCGGCCCTCTGATTTTATAACACTTCCATGAAGTTTACCTCTCGCGGAGTTGAGTTAATTACACTCCCAAATGATATGGTCAACTGTCTGATGATTTCTTTCACCACACACGCACATATGTAGCATCTTCTGTTATTTTGAACCTAAAGGAGTATTCACCCAACTTCCCTTGGCTTGTTGTCATAGCTGTAATATTATGACTTAAGTTTAGTTTAATTTTCATTCTACTCCGCACATTAGGAAAGTATGATTTTGTTATGCTTCTGCTCGTAATATTTTCCCTCTCGTTCTACCACAGTCGAATGGTTTCCTCCCTCAGGTCTTGTTTGATTGTACAGATAGGTGTTCGATATTAAACCATTTCTAAGTCCAGAATGTTTGCAGCTAGTTTGGCCAGATGCTTTGCAAGTTTGTTTCTTTCATTGCCAACATGAGCCTTGATCCATGAAAAATGTGTGATCCAGGTTTCTTGCTGAAGATATCGTAAAATACGTTGTACTTCTTCTATCAGCGTATTGTGCTTGCGGTTGTTTCGTAAAAAATCCCAGGTTATTTTACTGTCAGTACATATTAGAGCAAATTTTTCATGTATATTGTCTATGTCTTGTAACTTCTCAAGAGCCTTCAGTACCGCAACCTGCTCAGTCTAATTGTTTGAGCATCTACCATACTGTGTAATTTGAACCTAAGTTGGTGAGTTACGTCAGAGTTGATATATCTGACTATTCCAGACACGGCACCCGACTCGGTTTTACTGCCGTCTATATACATCTGGACTTTATATAGTGCGTCTTCTTTTTGGTCTTTGTATTATTATATTTTCAGCCTGGTGAAGCCATTTTTTTAATTCCTTGTAGAGTCAATTTCAGTGGTATCTCTCATGTGTTTAATTCCTCATTTAAATATATCGTAAAAATTTGCAATTTACAAAAGTTAATACTAATTGCAGTCATTCCAGCTACTATTCAAAATGATTCATGTGACGCCGTTCTGAAGGTTTCCGTAACTTTACTACCCTCTCTACTTGTTTTAATTTCTTGACATAATGGCTTGCATTTACGGCATCTGCCCAAACAGGAATTCCATACGAGAGTAATGGAAGTACTGCTCATTCGTAAGTGAAACTCTTTACATCGGAACGCAATCCCCAATTAATTTCAGCTGACTTTGAAAAGAAGTGTATAATTTTCGTAGACTTTTCGGCTATATGTTGTATATGACTGTTGAATCTGTACCTGCTCTCGATTAATATCCCCAAATAGGCTATGTCATTAAATTAGTTTAGTTTATTTTGTTATTGTTGAGATTTATGCTTAAAATCTGTGGGTTTTTTCTTTTCTCCAGACAACAATATTACTTGAGCCTTATTCATGTTGGAAGATATATTTACTTTGGCCAAATTGGGTATTTGCAACATTTCAGTATTGGCCTTGTTTTCAATTTTCAGTGCGTTTTCGCCTCTACTTAGGACCAAGATACCATCTGCAAAAGCAATCACTTTAGTGTCCTTGTAATTTAGTTTTAATAATGAGTCGTACTGAACAATCCATAGACCAGGTCCACAGCAAGTATCCTCTGCTTACAGTCCTTTCTATCTCTAAGCTGTTAATGGTTAATGTACATCTTCTCTCACTAAAGTAACTTCTGATCAAGCAGTAGAGGTTCTTATGACAACGAAATTCATTTAAGGCGTTAAGAATCCCAGCCCAGCAGGAACTGTCAAAAGCGCCTTCTACGTCCAAGCTGATCATAGCGACGCTGCCCTTAAATTTTAGTGACTCCTCTATGTAGTCCTTGGCGGCCATAACCATCCACTGTGTTGAATTGAGCCCTGAACCCGAACTGATTGTCTTGTAGCATATTATTCGAGTTAAAGTGATTCATTAATCTGTTTATAAACAGTTACTCTAATACCTTCGCCATTATATTTAATAAGCTGTGTAGTCGGTATTTGCTAACATTTTCTGAGATTCCTTTACCTGGCTTAATTATTGGGAAGATTTTTATTTTCTCCAATTTCCTATTTCTATTTGTTGTACACTGTAGTTATATACAACAGTACCATGCTGAAAATATATAGCAAATTTATCACTTGGAACTCCATCCTATCCTGAAGCATGTTTACAACCTATAATCCCAAATATTACCCTTATTTCTTCTTTTGTAAAGACCTGTCATCATCTGTGTTAGGTGGTTGCATTATTTTGATTCTGATTCTTCTCTGGTATTCACTGTTGGTCTTATGTATGTGTGTACGTATGTATGTACTGTATGTACGTACGTGTGTATGTACGTATGTATGTACGTATGTATGTATTGTAGGCGCACTTTTTAGTGATAGAGTTTTGTACTGCGTTGAGGAGTAAGGAGGGAGCACTGCCGGTTCCGGTAATACTGCCAAATGAATGGAAATGAAATCTGAATTGAATTGATAATATGATCGATCGATATGAATTTTCTAAACGTGTATTATCTTACGCCAAATACTGTGTCGCACACACAATATATAATACTATTTAAAATTTCTCTATGCGAAACTTGTTCCTAGCATGAACCGTTATTATCTTAAGCCAACAACTGTGTCACACACACATTATATAACATTTCTCGATGCGAATCTTGTTCCTAGCATGAATTCTATAGTTTGGCTTTGCTGTGTAAACAACAACAGTACTAGTACGTAAAGTGTATGCCAGATGTCGCACAGCGATGCATAAGCGATTCATAGTTTGTGTTTCAAAGGTTGCCAATACGAATCTCGAAGATAACCGAGGTCGACCGATTCAGCACTAATAATAATAATGCTATTTACTTTACGTCTCACTAACTACTTTTACGGTATTCGGAGACGCCGAGGTGCCGGAATTTTGTCCCACAGGAGTTCTTTTACGTGCCAGTAAATCTACCGACACGAGGCTGACGTATTTGAGCACCTTCAGATACCACCGGACTGAGCCAGGAACGAACCTGCCAAGTTGGGTTCGAAGGCCAGCGCGTCAACCGTCTGAGCCACTCAGCCCGGCCGATTCAGCACTAGGGTGTCCATCTATCACTAAAAAAAGTACGCATTCAATATGTATGTATGTATGTATGTATGTATGTATGTATGTATGTATGTATGTATGTATGTATGTATGTATGTATGTATGTATGTATGTATGTAATTTGTGCCACATCGCCTTCTAAACTACTGGACAGATTTAAACAAACCTTGGTACACATATTCCTTACGGTTGAAAAAAATGTCTGTGTGGGTAAGCCACCCCTAGCACACATAGGGGTGTGGTTAGCAAGGGGATGGCATATAGAAATAATTGAAATTAATGTCGAATTAATAGTTTTCGCGGTCTTTGAGATAAATAGTGACACTCGGGATGGCAAATAAGTTCAATTTCACCCCACAGTGGCATGAAGCTGAGAAGGGGAGAAAAATGAAATGTCCAAAATGACCGACATAATGGATGTATATGTGTGAATTCCAGCAATGCTCTCAACCACACTTGTTACACATATTACTTACTATATATTTTAAAAAAATACCGTGGGGGCATAACACCACACCTAGCATTCCTAGGGGTGAGGATGGGGAGGGGATCATAATATAAAAATAACCGAAAGGACTAATGTCAGCTTGATTATCGTAGTTTCCAGGGTCGCTGAGATGAATAGTGACACACTTGATCCCGCTTAATTCGAAAAATAACCCCTTGCTCTCAACATGGCGATGAAAAAGTGGTGAAAAGTAATTTGTCTAAAAATACCTAGATTATGGACTTTTACATGCGTATGTTCCAGAATAGCTCTCAGCCAAACTTGGTACACAATATGTTACCATTTGAAAAAAATACTGTGGGTCAATATACTCCTATCAAACTTTAAGGGAGGGGTAACATGAAAATTAATCGAAAACCACCTATATTAGTGTCTAATCCATAGTTTTCGGGGTCGCTGAGGTGAACTGTGGCACTCTGGATGTCGTTTATATAAACGTTTAGTGCCATCGGCTTGGGGGTGAGAATTGAAGAAGAATAAAATGTCCACCGGGCGAGTTGGCCGTATGGTTAGGGGCGCGCGGCTGTGAGCTTGCATCCGGGAGATAGCGGGTTCGAATCTCAGTGTCGGCAGCCCTGAAGATGGTATTCCATATTTTCCCATTTTCACACCAGGCATATACTTGGGCTGTACCTTAATCAAGGACACGGCCGCTTCCTTCCAACCCCTAGTTCTTTCCTATCCCATCGTCGCCATGAGATCTATCTGTGTTGATGCGACGTAAAGCCACTAGCAAAAAATGTCCAAACATACCAAGATAAGCTTAATCTATAAATAATACTTGAAATTAAACACACAACAATAATTCTGAAACTACAAAATAGTTCGTAAAAGCTCGATTAATGCCACAATAAAGAAATCTACAAAAATTCGCGTCACACATATTTAACTGTTAATAAAAAATACTAAAAGTAAACATTCAACAAATTACCCGGGCAGCATCCGGTAATATACAGTAGCTAGTCTATCTATACAAAGAAAGTTTTAGGTAGTTCGCTGGCTGAAATTTCATGTATTTTGCCATTATTTAATATATTTCGCAGTTTTATGTGAAATAAAGACCGTATCAGTGGTTTTTAACATTCGATTTTGTTTGTTTGTTGGTTTACTGTATTTATATGTTTGTTTTTCCCACCATCACGGATAAACGGCTCAGTAGATCTCCAACAAACTTCATATTTAGAGCCTTCTCAACCAGACGCAGGTTTTGATGTGCATATGATGAATAAATCACTGAACATACTGGGATTTATAGGAAGACGAATCAAGTTTCTAGATATTTCCTCATACTTTATTGATTTTCTTTAAATTCTGTAGACTATAAGTGAGACGTGCCTTCATTTAAATATTTTTTTAATATATATAATTTCGTTTGCTCTTCAAATGACGGAGGCAATTGCTATTTTGTACGCATTTCATGCTCTGAAGCCAGTCACGGACATCCTCGTAGATTCACAGCGAATCTATGGATTGCCATGTCAGCCTCTCCGCCTGATTGTCGCAGTGGATAAAACGTAATGCCATTTCAATAATAATTCCCGTGAACTCGTTGTTGCTCGTTGGGTAGAACGCGAGAGAAGCGTCAAGCTGCCGTTATGGGTGATATTTACGGAATACCGTTGGAGGTTACAGTCGTTTCCGATTAGTGCTAAGCGTGGCTCTTAATATTTGAACAGTACCGCGGAGTGCAGCTTATTATTTCGCACAGTGTGGTGTTTCCTAGCATTTGCTGTAATTGTTTCTTGTGTTCATCTTCTACTTCCGTTTTCTGCTTTAATTTATCATCTCTGCCTTGTCTCTTTAGGCTTAAGTAATAAGAACATAATATTTTTAACTGAATACTTAACACGCTCTGAACTTATGTCCCTTCTCTGTAACCGCTTTCAAAAACCCGTCATTCATATGATCAGAATTTACTGCGATACATTTAATTTTTGCATTACATCTACATGGTATTTGTATATTTGTCCTATCCTACTGTCCTCTGTATTATCCTATCTTCAGTTATTGTGAACTTCCTTAACTGTCCTAATTTTTGCCTTAATCAACTTTCTTAACTGCCTTAATTCTGCCTTGACTTGTCTGTATGTATAGAAGTGCTAATACTGAAACCTGCACTCCCCTTACTTGAGTGATGTTATGCATTATTTTTTTCGTACATTTTTCCTTCACAGTCTATGATTTCGCTGATTAAGTCGCATAGCATTCCATTATCTGGAAATTATTTAGAGTCAGTGGGTAGTGTTACTGCACATATCGCATTAACAATTATATCTAAGAAATTACGTCATTTATTTGTGTTTTTAAATCTACAATATTGTAGTATTTCATTTATGAAATGTATTTGTTGACGAAGTTGTGTATAGAGTACAGCACCTCGCTTCCGGGACGTGGTTCTGGCGCGAGTGACTGGCTAGGGACGCGAGTAACATGTGGAGACAACAGTCTCATGAAATTATATAATTGCACAACAGCGCTAACATTTTAAGTGCAGCCAAACCATTGGCACAATTTTTGTTACGTCCTTTCAAGTGTAAACAATATTTCCACTGCTTTTTAGTGTCAGTGCTTACCTCATATGTGTAAATGTATAATTGTATATGCACAGGCAGTACATACAGTAAGGTGTGTTTTAGTCCACGTATACCTGAATAAATCAGTGATTGTGTGCTGTTTATTTTTTATAAAACGTAACTTTCTTAATAACATTCAAGTGGTCTTCCGAAAGTGTACTTTGTTATGTGGTTACTATATGCGACCACCAGAGGTAGGCCTAAGGTTAGATCGTGAAACAAAACAATGTTTCATCTCGGTCAAACACAACTTCGTCAACAAATACATTTTATAAATGAAATACTGCATATTGTAGATTTAAAAACACAAAAAAATTACATAATTTCCTTGATATAATTGTTAATGCGATATGTGCAGTAACTGGTAGGTTGTGACACTTTTGAGGGTTGGTGTCTGTTATTACCGCAACTAAAAATGAGCTGCCCCAGGAAAATCACAATTCAAAGCTGCAAAATAGCGGCCCACATCTAGGGCGTCTAAGAATGCTTCTGAACTCGAAGCCGGTTTGAATGTGTATGAATTTAGGACAGCATTTAGTGAGCGGTGCTGACAGCAGGCAAGGTTCAGCTCGCAGAGAGAACATTATGGTAAATCGATGGCGTCTGAGGCTTTCGGATATTTGGTGCTATAAGTGTTAATTAATGTACAGGTAGATCTACCTACATTAGTTTGCAGCTTTCCACCTCTTCCCATACCATGCAACTGTGGCAGGGAAGCTAGCCCACGCTAGCACCAACAATGTTTCAGAGCGCGAGGCCAGGCTCTCTCCCGTTAGGATTTACAAGAATGCTGCTCGATATTCAGTGTGTGATGCTGATCGTAAGTCAATGTTCCGCTCTCAGGTGATCAGATAGTACAGTTTAAGTGAAACATTATTGGATGGATGCAATAAAAGTGGTAGAAAGGTTATTTCATTTAGACGAGAAAACCAACCACTGAGGAACATTTGCTGGCCTTAGTAGAACAAACGATGAATTAGTTATGTCGTCGAACTAAACACAGATTGCTCAGCAAAAACGGGAATGACGGCCAACTCAGGAACACAGACCAGAGACCACTGATGGACATCACAAACTCTTAAAGGAAGATGGAGCAAGACTTACAATTGTTAGGAAATTAAGCTCAACCTCAATTGAAGCTTCCTGTTCTACAATTAATTCGATACCATGGTTGATTCATCAGAATCTCAAATTTCTCTACCACACACTAACTTTGAATATTTCCGTCAGTCGTGAGATTATACAATTGTACATTCCAGATCACTGGCTACCCTCATGCGAAGGATCTGAAAATGACCTGCAAGGTTTTACAGAGAATTAAAGACACCTCTAAAGAAAATATCTGTCCCTTTCCATTCTTATCCAATTATGTTACGCCAAAGTGCGATGAACCACTGGCATTTATTTCATCGACTTTCTAATCAGTTGTGGGAAGACCTTTTCGCGAAGATAGAGACTGTAAGGTCAGTCTATATAAGAACTCACGGAAAGGGCTGAGAGCTACTTTCACATTCAGTATATCATAAGTCATGACAGGGGAGCTTCCTTTACAAGCAATTTCAGCGGACGACCTTGATTCATACTAGCACAAACCTACGAATCTATCTACACGACATGTAATATAGACGAGGCTATCAACCACACGACAGAGTTTTTGAGCAACTTGGAGTCACCTGGAGTATATATCCTCGAACATCTTGGAGCGTAAGATTGTGGCACCGATTATCCTCCTCGTGAATACGATTCCTCTTTCCCTCTGCAACGGAACACGACTCTCGGTCAACAAACTGATGCCGTCATGACTGGACATGCCGCGGGCGAAGTAGTATTCATTCCTCGGATTGAAATCGTCCCTTCGGATATACCATCTGTTTAGACGTCTACTGGACAGTTTGTTGGAGTTCTGCTATGTGCCTTGAAATTCGCTTAAAGTTGTAAGATTCGATCTTCGGAAACAGTGCTTCTCCCTTGGTCAACAGTACGTGGGTTGCCATTGATGCTTTCACGGCCCGTAATTATAGACATTATAGAATCCTTTCTCGAGAACAGTCGAAATTTTATTCTGATGACGCAAAGCATAGTTCTCTGCGAAACGTAAAGAATTTCACCTTATTTTCTTGACACGGCGTAAGCCCAAAAGCCTAGATCATGTCTATAAGTACGTGGGTTGTTCAAGAGTTGAAAATACAAACACACTATACATCTTACCTCAAAATGGAAGGACAATTAATGCGGTTTATTCGGACGCTCCATAAGAAAAAAGTAGTTTTTTTTTATAATATGGCTTTTTACGATGTTTTAAAACTACATGCACCATCCATCAACCCAGTATCTTAAGCATTGAATATAACAATTTAATTAAAAGTAAAATAATATATCGACGGCTTACTTCTAAAACCTCGTATCTCGCAATGCTTTTTCTGCCCATTATTTCCCTTAAGACTGGTCACGCCTCCGAGCAGCCCATCAGAACAATTTTCGTTATGTTCATTTTCCTATGCTCATGTGTAAAGGAAATTGAACCTTAAATGCATTATAGTGTAGGAGTGCGTAAGTACGTGATGAAAACATCATCCCTACTGTACATTATGATAAGGTCTATTTACCTTTACACATCAGCATAGGAAATTGATCACAATAAAAATTGTTCTGATGGACTGCATATCCATATGTGGCCGGGAGGCGTGGCCAGCCTTAAGGAAAATAGTGCGTAGGAAGTGCATCGGGACATACGAGGTTTTAGAAGTAAGCCGACGATATACTTCATGTAATTTATACAAAAACGATTTGTGTTAATAAATGTAATGATTTTTACTTTGATTTTAAATAAATGGTTTTAAAACAACTAACGCGTAGTTACTAGTTTCTGAATATGGAGGACGACCTCGATAAATATGAAAAATCTCTCACAAATGTTTGTAATCTTCAAATTCAAGCTCTGAATCTCGGTATAGCTTCTTTCATTTACATGATATCATATGCCCAATAATTAGATACCATAATAGACATTGTTGGGATCTTCTTTATTATTTCGGTAGTGTCTGAAGTCCAATAATGGAAGGCGATTGTCTAGCCAGTGCTTACAGAATGCCACACAAGACTGCAAGAATAGTATAATTGTTCGGATATTAGAAATGCAGTCTTACGGTTCAATTTTCTATTTTGAAATTCCTTCATCATACATACAGACCTAGATGTAAAAATATTTTGAAATTTCTTTTAACAAATATAGCTAGGCATCAAGACATTTGTTGCAGTTTCAAAATTGTCATCGGAAGCTGCTTATGGTTCTGAAATAAATGTCACTTTGGCTTATTCTATCTTCTAATAATTTGTATCACAGGTATGTCACGATCGGCCCTATCGGGATAAATACTCCAGAAAATGTCCATATTTTCCTCTTATTATACCTCAGTTTTCCTAGTAAATGTATTCATTACATTTAGAACTTGTAATGAGTGCGGTGAGGGGCGCGCAGCTGTTCGTTTGCTTTCGGGAGATAATGGGTTTGAACCCCACTGTCGGTTTTTCATTGATTTCCCATTTTCACACCCGATAAATGCTGGGACTCTACCTTAATTAACGCTACGGCCACTTCCTTCGATCTCCTAACCCTTTTCTATCCCATCGTCTCCATAAAACCTATCTGAGTCGGTGCGACGTAAAGCCGATTGTAAACATAAAAAAGTAAGAAAACACCTTCGAACGATGGTTATGAATTACAAGAACCCCTTGGTATATGAAAGTCGTCTTAAGGCTATACTTCGTATTCAAGTTAAATAAAAGACGATAAAGGAAATAAGAGTAAATATTCTCGCGCGTTCACGTTGTATTGTTGTAAATACCAACTAGGAATCTTGCAGCATTCTCAATCCCTGAATATCCGCTTAGTAATACAATTCAGTACTCATGACATAGCTACCCCGTAATTCCACGGTAGTATAATATTCTTGCTTCATTGGTTATGAGGTTCTCAACAACAAACGATTTCAATTGTGTGACTTAATGCGCTTACATCCATAGAATGAAACATCAATTTAAAGGAAAAGCCTTGCTGGGTAATTTTGTTTATTTCCGGTCTCTAACCATAATCCAGACGGTAGGATACCATTCTTCCGCTGCTGAATTCTGGATTCAAATCTATGTTTGTAAAATTGAAAATTGCTCTCGATGAAACAGTGGCGGTTTTTTCTGAGTGTCCTCATCCTCCAAACACAATTACATTTCAGTAATATTGCGTAATCATTCACTAAATTGCACCCTCGTAAAATGGAGGTAGAAATTCAGTCACGTGATTACACGTGTTTCATTTATATTCCAAGATATTAAAGGTATTGTGTTATAATGGGATATATTATTTTTTTAAATCTATAGGTAAACTTATATTTACCAACGAAAGAAAAAAGTAAAAGGAATAAAAAACTTTTCAAACCACTGTATGGTTTCACGCAAACGAAAATCCATGCAGCATGTTAGTTAACAGTATGGTATGTAAATAAATCTTTCCCCACGTCGCTCTGTTTCTTATTTATATACATAAGTAACCTTTTAAATCCTGCGTACTATCATGCTGCATTTTCAGAGTTCGTAAGGTCCTCCACAATAAGGGATTTAGCGCTAAGACTATGCAGGAGAATGAAATTCAAAATTACCCAAAATATATTACTATTCTTACAGAGTATTTGTATCAGTGAAATGCTGAGGTAAACTCACCCTCTACAGAAGGCGCTCCGTTAATAAAACTAGCCCGCAGCGTTAGTAGCATAGGATTAAAGAACTGTCAAGGCAGTTTAGTGGGGGTGGGGGTTGAAGAGGGGGGACTGGCAGCGAGATAAGTCCTCCATTGTACGGTTTGCCCTAGTACAATAGCGGCCCATTAAAACATAATCCTCCCAAGCGGGTTTTTATTTCAAAAAACAAGACTGGGATCATATCTTGTTGAAAAATGAAAGACACGATAGAACAACAAAATTGCTGTAATTAAAAAATATTGAATTCACTGCTACAAGAGCGCGCTGCAGCTAGGGAGTTGCGCTTTTGAACACACAATGAGATTTTTACAACAAGAGTCTACCGTGGATGTCAGAGAATTCGTAGCCAAACCACTGTGCGTTATCTGTGTAACTCATTTAAACAGACTGAAAATTATATTTGTTTCACTTTGGCTTCATGATAGTGGGCGCATATCTCCATCATTCATTCACAGAACGTGGGGAACAATCTATGGTTCATTTTATATAACTCTACTCGCGAATACAATTCTCATCCTCGTCATTGTTCGGCATTGTCGTGGTTCTTGGCCCTGATGTCACCCAGAACTCTTAATTTCGTGAGTACCAGCATTGTGCATTGTGTTATTAGTGGCTGTCCATACGTATCCCCCGTGTGCTAGTAGCGAAAATATCTTTGGGCTCCATGTGAACTGGACTCATGCTCTTATCACGGGTCTGAGTGAACCCTAAATTATAATCAAACAGCACCTTGTCAATAATAATAATAATAATAATAATAATAATAATAATAATAATAATAATAATAATAATAATAATGAAAAAGGAAATGGCGTATGGCTTTTAGTGCCGGGATATCCCAGAACGGGTTCGGCTCGCCAGGTGCAGGTCTTTCTATTTGACACCCGTAGGCGACCTGCGCGTCATGATGAGGATGAAATGATGATGAAGACAACACATACACCCAGCCCCCGTGCCATGATATTGAAGACGGCACACATATGATTCCTAAGCCAGAGGAATTAATTAATTTAGGTTAAAATCCTCTACCCGGCCGGGAATCGAACCCGGGAGCTGCGAAGTGTGGACATTCCCGTGCTGTCGCTGCGCCGTGTAACGGGAAGTGAGGCAGATAAACTGGGCGCGCCTTTCGGCCAGCCGATGAGGGAAACTCACTGTACAGCCACATCTAACTTTTGTCTGTCCATTTCCCATTTCTGATTCTCTAACCTACTAGAACAGTCAACTTCTCCGTCTCGCAGAATGTTAGTATTCATCTTTGTGATGATTTTTCCCTCTCATGTATTCCGTATCAGGAGACCAGAATGGAGGACTCTCCCATAACTGGAGAATATTATCCGGGAAGAAGCCATCGTCAGTACATCGTTAATTCATACAGGGAGATCTGCATGTCCTCGAGAGTTAGGATCTACCCACCTTTCGATGAACCATTCGTTATTATGATATCTAGACGGATACCCATGTGTTATGGTTGCACCTACAAGTAGTTGAATGAAGTAACTCGCCATGTGTTAATGTACAAAGTACAAGAAATCAAAGTATAACAGCTCTGGCGCTGTACTGCAATAAGTCATTGCAACCGCAATTCAGAAATACAGAAATACAGAGACTGAGGGACCTAACTCGCTCGTATTTATCAACTTACTGGACTTCTCCGTTGATATGTCCCATGTTCCAATCATACTGAAATTTACTCTTCCTCTCCTACATCAATGAATCCCTCCATCAAATCCACTCTAGTAGCTTCTTCTTAATAGGTCGAGCTTTCCCGCTCCGTGCATAGCGTCAGACGCTAACAGGCTCAAGGGGTGTTGCTGTATTCAAATTGAAACGAACAAGGAATGTCTACCGTTGAGCTTGGCTGGCCACTGTCTTTAAATTCTAGGAATAAGCTAGCCTCCGATTGGGGTGAGTAAATAACACTTGTTGTTGTCGTGAGCGCTCAAGTAAATCGTTAATTTTAGCTTATTTGCTGCGGTGTGCAACTTCCTTGAAACCTTCCTTTTCAGCTCTAGCTAACATGGAATGAAATGACAATATGAAATTATCAAATAACCCTATAATTATATCTATATACGTATATATTTACACCAATAACATGATGTTAAATGATAATAAACACCAATTTAAATTCTACACACTATAAAATCTTTCAGAGCTTGGCAACGATCTGGATGTCACAATATATTTACTATGAATATATGAAGTTCTACACTTGATGAATAATTTTCTTTTTAAGCTGCATGTCCTCTTTCCATTTTAAAGTGTGAGAGTATTTAATCAAATTCGTGAATGAATGAATGAATGAATTAATTAATTAATTAATACGTTAACAGTAAACCATACGGAGAACTTAATGGGGCATGAAGGGATCCCACAATTAATATTAATAGAGGGATATGTGGAGAAAATCTTCACTGGAAGACCACGACTGAGCTATATTGGACTTTATCACCATCTACATATTGCTGTAGCACTTGAATATAATCAATTGATAATATTCTTCCGGACAACTGTGTCTTTCAGTAAAAATAATTATTTTCAAAATAATCTTCTGAAATTGTTTTTATTTTCATCCATATCTCTTATCAAAATCTTAAAATTAACAATCTTCTACTTACCTACTTACCGTGAATGATTGTTATAAAAATGCGTGTTCTTTTCTCTTTTTTCTCGTTCGTACGGGTTTGATGTCGCACTAACGCTTGCACGTTTCTCGTGACGATAGTATAGGAAAGGATCAAGACTTGTAAGTAAGAGACCGTGGATTAATTAAGGTAGTTTTTCAGCATGAACTAGGTGTGAAAACGGGACACCACGGGAAACGATTTTCAAGGCCTTCTACAACCGAGTACGAACCCACAACCTTCTTAATTCAAGTTCATGGCTACTCAGCCTCTACTGCACAGCCAAATCATCCTGTGACAATGTTTTCTAAAACTGATAGTGTTCTATAGGTATGTTTGATTAGAAAAGCTTTCGCCGTAACACTGCATTATCTTATTCCAAGTCTGGGGGAGAGGGAACTCTAGCAGGTGATGAACTTTAGTGACCAGCACCACACGGGATACTCAGTGGCCCCTATCTAGAGTCATAAAACTCAGTGGCTATGCACCGGAAAGGGAAATGTATATCTTGTTTATGTTGAGTCCTGGCTCATTAAAGCTCTCCTGTATAAAACAGAGGTCCTCACTCCGGAGGACATTCAGATTTTTACAGCTCTTTGTTGCGAAATATAACTATTTTATGACAGCAGTAAACATATATTAAGAGTGTAAAATTTTCTTCTAGTATAATGTACTTTCTGAAGTGGTTTTTGTAATAGATTAGTGTATACTCTCCCAAACAATACGTATTTTAATGTATGTACGAAGATGATTTATTTCCTCTGAATTTAATTGACTCAAAAATAAAAACGAAAGTTCGTTACCGAACCACAAATACAGTTGTCGGTTTAAAATCCTAAGGCCCTCGCTAGTTACTGTGGTCATGTTATTAAAAGTTTGAACAAAATGAATGCCCATGTTCAAGTGAAGCCAGCTCGACGGTATTTTAATTTTATCAAAGTAATGATTTTGTGAAAATACCTCATTGTCGTAAAGTTAAATTTGAAAGACAATGGAAATGTGTAAAACAATGTTGTGTGTTCTAGTCACAGACTCCTTCGAGATGCACCATATATAATACTGCAAATGAAAGGAATTTTAAACAGACAAACAATAATCAACGGTCTAAAAAATCTTCAGTATTATTATGATTACGAAAGATTTCCTTTATTGTTATTACTGGACACTGTTCTCTGATATTATTATTATTATTATTATTATTATTATTATTATTATTATTATTATTATTATTATTTAATATGATTATTCTTCCTTCGCACTTCACCGACTAAAGTCACTATAGGGTTTATCTATATCTATACTTAACGGTAGTCCATCAGGATGTCTCTTTCTTCCCACCCCTTACCCTTGCCATTTTGTTGATAGCTATCACATAAACCATAATTTCTCAACCTTTATGTTCATACACCCCCTTTGGCGACCTCGAATCAGACCACGCCAACGAGAACTAAAAATTGAAACACTAAACTTCGACTGTACTGTTAGCGGTAATAAATGAAACTCAAGAAATATTTTATAATGGTTTACTGATTACGTAATGCGCCTTCTGATTACAATCAGCCAGATCAGCCAGTATGTGTCTCTGAAGGGCGGAATATATTAAATAGAATATGCTTTATAAAAATTGTAATTAAAGGGCTTAGCCGACCTATATTAAATAATGTTCTACCTTCATTACAGTTGAAACTTCAAGGTACCTAATTAGGTTTCAAATCTTAAGACTGACATTTTTCTCCATTCACAATTGTTATAATGTTTGTTTCCAACTGCGAAAGCGCAAATTTCAGATGACCTTCAACATTTAGTCGCACTCGGTATTTTGACATGAAGCAAGTCAGTGTAGAAAACTAATATACACGTAGATCTACCTCATTCCTTTAGACTCATGATGGCACTGTCCACTGTTTCGAAGGTTTTCGGCACCGGTGAGTTGACCATGCGGTTAGGGGCGCGCGGCTGTGAGCTTGCATCTGGGAGATAGTGGGTTCGAACCCCACTGTCGGCAGCCCTGAAGATGGTTTTCCGTGGTTTCCCATTTTCAAACCAGGCAAATGCTGGGGCTGTACCTTAATTAAGGCCATAGCCTCTTCCTTCCCATTCCTAGGCTTTCCTATCCCATCGTCGCCATTAAACCTATCTGTGTCGGTGCGACGTAAAGCAAATAGAAAAGAAAGTTTTCGGATGAACGGGTTCGTTCGAGACTTCTTGGATGCGGAAGCTTAACTCTTCTTGGGCGAAGCGTTTGCGAAGCTGAGGCGAGGGCGGGTGGAAACTGGACCAACCACCTTGCAGTCTCCCTGACAACTTGTGTATAGTCAGGAAAATCGATTATCCAAAAATCTTCAACAGTTATACTTGGGAACTCTGCTGTTGCTTGAGAATGACGCTTGACGTCCAATGTCTGCTCCTGAAGGGGATTAGGAAGCATATCCACTCGATTTTTAATGTATCTTGTGTCAACTAAAACTGCCAGCTATCAGAATAAATTCCTGTAAAATAAGCGTCCCATTTCGATTTTGAAGGATACAAAATGTTGTTCTAAAATCGGTTTCCTTAATTCATTTTTCAAATTTAATGGAGGATTTTATACGTCATTATGAAGTTTGTTAAAACACGGGAAGGATATAAAGTAGATTCTGAATTATGAAGGTGGCTATATCTCAAATATAATTTTTCAGAAAAGCTTCACTATGTCATAGGCCTTCAAATTAATTTTCTGTCGTTGAAGTTTCATATTCAAAAGGTTTAACGATTCAAAGATTTATGATAAATATGTCAAGTTGTAAACTTCGGATACATATAGGTATTTGAAGTCAAATATATTTTACCCCCATATTTTAAATTGAATAGCCTAGCGAGCAAGACACATTTCGAGAGCCAACGAAGTTCATTGTTATAAAGGAATGTTTTCCATTAATGCTTTCACGGCCCGCACTTGTAGACATGATGCTATATAAGCTTTTGGGCTTATACCGTAACAAGAAAATAAGGTGAAATTCTTAACGTTTCGCAGAGAACAGTGCTCTGAGTCCTCAGAGGAAATCTCGACCGTCCACGAGAACGGCTTCTTAAACAATGACACTTTGAATTTGGACGTTATAATAGAAGTGGAAATGGTACATTCATTCGCCACCAGATGGCCCATCGTGGCACAACGCTAGCGTTCGAAGCGGAAGCTGACCGAACCATCACAATCAGACTAAGCGGTTCACATAACGTGTGTACTTAATATATGACATTGACAGGTGAATGATATAGACACAAGCCTGAAATGAAACATCTGGCGACGAGGAACGTACGAATTTGGAAAACACTGAGACGAAATAACAATAGTGAAGGGACAGGGAAGGGAACTACCTGCGTAAATTCTTAATGGCTGGCAACCAGGTAATTGATAGCCAGTTCTCTGCGAAACGTTAAGGATTTCACTTTATTTTCTTGACACGGCATAAGCCCAAACGCCTATACAGTATCATGTCTAAAAGAAGTGTCTGTTGATCACTACTCAGTTCTTAACACAGAGCCACTGATTCTGACACAGTTGACTATTTCCACTGCCAATTCCAGAACTGTATTAAATGTTTCAGGCGGAGTCTTACAAGCCAAGTCTTATCTGTATACGATACAATGAAATCCAGTGATGTTAGAGCTCTGACGTTTTGCAAACTCAATACGTACAGAACGACATCCTGTTATCCCTTAGCCGGGCGAGTTGGCCGTGCGGTTAGGGTTACGCAGCTATGAGTTTGCATCCGGGAGGTTAGAGCCTCACCGTCACCATAAGATCTATCTGTGTCAGTGCGACGTACAGAAAATTGTTAAAAAGTAGCCTAATTTGTCTTTTAACCCGGGTTGATGAGCAGTCAAATGGCGTTCTAAACTCCCTGCTCTCGTTGCGTCATTACTCGGAACATTGTGTCAAATAACACACTGAAATACCTCACAATATTTTTTTCTGTTTCTCAGTGTACTCTAAACCGAAATTTACACGATCATCTATGTACACCAGGGTATTTCCTCTGATAATGATTAAGCCATTTTTTGCTATACTAAGCACGACAGTCACTCACACAAACGAATGAAATATAGTAACACCACAAATGGTGGAGGACTAGAAGTTTCATATTACGACTTGAGACGGAACATACTCGTCGTTTCCCACTCCCAAAGGCCCACGGGGAATCCAGACGAAAGCACAATGCATGGAGACGCCGGCGCTGTTCCCCAGGTTGGCTGGATGCTCTCCGGTCTGAATCACTAACCCCTTTCAGGAAATTCTGAAGGGAACTACGACAAGGTTGACACGTGGCAATACAATGGCCCGGTTGAAAAAAATTAGAAAGTTTAGAAAAACAAATAGATGTGGAAATTAAAACTACGTATGTCCTTAAACTGAAATTACAGGCAGCTGGAAGCAAATGAGATCAAAGCCCCGTATCTATAAGTAATTTGAGTAAGGATTTAATTAACTGTAGGAGGTTAAAACATGTTTAGAGTATCCACAAAAAGCCACAAAACAGGTGAATGGTTTGAGAGGAATTTTCAACACTCTCAAAGCAGAAGACATTTCGGTGGCTTTCATATTAAGGTATCTAGGGAAGAAAATTTACATTTTTATGAGACTAAAAGTGCATTATTCTCTGCCTGGACTTCCAACGCTGGAAAATTGGGCTTCAAAAGTTGACATGCGAAACGGAAGTGGAATTCTGGAAGATATTTTGCTCCAGCCCACAGTTCCAAGCTGTGACAGTGAGAGGACTGTTCAAGAACTGGAAAGAGTTAATTTACCGCTCAGTTCGATAAAAGACGATGAAAGACTTATTAGACAATTTGGTTTCACGTCTTTCAGAAATAGAGTGCAGAGTAATAAAGTTTGCCTCTGACATGGGCGCAGCGAATCAAGGCTTGTGGGAAGTTTACCTGGTGGCCCGCGAGTGCTGTACTATCTACTTATAAATGTCTCGCATGCACTCGTGATGAATGGGATGCATGCTAACTGATTTTCACAAAGGCAGTATTGCCTGCAGGTGGGTTAGGTAAGATTATGAAGAGATAACAACCGGACGGTCGCCCGCAACATGTTCCTCAGCGCTACCCGTCCAATGCAACCCCTTGCATTAGTAAGCCTCGTTTACGACCGCATTGTACTAAGCTACTGTATGGTACAGTAGCACTGCATTTTCTGTTTACATATCGGTAATGGCTACTGTGTTCAGCAACGACAAATACACAGTTATCATTTTAAACTCTGGAGAATCTGGTCGGAATGAGGCCGAACTCGAAGACGGTATGCACAGCGGTGTCCAAGCAGAAGTCTGCCTTCTATACACGTAATTCGCCGAACAAGCTTGCGATTAAGAGCTAACAGATCGTTCAAGGCATATACCAGCAGGGACAGACCCGTCTGTGAGAATTCTGACGTTGTGCAGAATGTACTGCAATACTTTGAATGCAATCCTTCACACGGTAAGTCGAACATCACACAACTGTGACAAAATAATAATAATAATAAAGCATCATTGTTACAACGTACACATGTTTGATGTTACTTAGGGCAAAGACGATCTGCGTATGAACTAGGAGTATCCCGAACGTCAATGCGAAGGATCAGAGAGAATGGCACCTATACAGGCGCACCTACATCAGCAACTCTACGGAGACGATTTTTGTTCACAGGGTAACATATTGCCGAAGAATCGCAGCACCATTACACGAAGATCCACATTTTATCCGGAGTATCCTGTGGAGCGGTGAATGTCACTTCTCGAATGATTCCATCGTCAACACTCACAATATCCATTATTTTGATCCAGCAAACCCCCACTGTATTCGAGCACAGTATGTGTAACTCCAGTGGGGGGGGGGGTTAATATGTAGTACAGTATTCTGGGAGACTACATTATTGGGCCTGTTTGTTTTTATAGCCCCTAGGCTCACCGGTAGCCGTTATCTGGAATTTTTAGACACCGACGTGTCTCCAGAAAATCTCGTGGAAGATATTCCACTGCAGCTTGTACTGCAACATTGGTTCCATTATGATGGTGCACCACATCACTACTTCCGAGCCGTAAAGGAACATCATCGTGTACGAAATCCTGAACGGTGGATAGATCGTGGTGGGCCCTGCAAGTGGCCACCGTGATCACCTGATCTCACCCTGTCTGGACTTTGTTTTCTGTGTGGATATATGTAAAACCGAAAGTGTATGAAACTGAGCCAGAAATTGCTAAACACTTACAAAAACGAATTCGCGAGGCTTGTGCTGTAGTGACACCTGAAATGTTGAGATGTGTCCAAACAGACACTGAATAATTTGTTTAACACTGCCACCACAATCAGAGACAAGTTTTTGAGCATATGTATTACGAGTAGCTGTAGAAGGAAATTTTCTGGTAGATCCAAGTGTGATATTTTAATTTTATGAACTTTTAAGTTATAATAAATTATGTATTCATATAAACAACTATTTTATACGGTGGAATGTCTGCACGTGTGTAAATTAATAAGTTATTACGTTTTCCATTCTGCATCTATGGCGTACGTACAAATGCACCCTGTTAGAGAACCTCTGCTGTAAAATGACTGCTATTTGTTTCACGACATCCGATACAGCATGTTGTAGCACTCCTTCGAGAAGAAGTGATCAGGCATCCCATGCATCAATAGTGCATGCGGGACAGTTGTAAGTAGAAATTACGGAGCTAGTGGCCCACCTCGTATGCAATCGATGAAAGAACTACATGGTTTTTGAACCCACAGATGCCAGGAAAAGTATTCTTTTCACCATTTACCTCTTCAAAATAATTTTTTTTTTTTTTTTTTTTTTGCTAGGGGCTTTACGTCGCACCGACACAGATAGGTCTTATGGCGACGATGGGATAGGAAAGGCCTAGGAGTTGGAAGGAAGCGGCCGTGGCCTTAATTAAGGTACAGCTCCAGCATTTGCCTGGTGTGAAAATGGGAAACCACGGAAAACCATCTTCAGGGCTGCCGATAGTGGGATTCGAACCTACTATCTCCCGGATGCAAGCTCACAGCCGCGTGCCTCTACGCGCACGGCCAACTCGCCCGGTCTTCAAAATAATTAGGAATTGGTTTCTCGACATCGGCTTCGAAGCGCGATTGAAATGTTAATAAATTGGTGCCATCTTATGAATTCTTAATCCGACCATTTCTATGTTCCTAGCAAAAAAAATGTGTAGGGTCCTCAGTTAAAACAATAAGACGAATATTTAAATACAATGTGTGGCCTATTAAGGGAAAAAGGTTAAGCGAGTGTTCCGGAAAGCTATCGGTGTGACTATCTCCTCCTTGAAATATTTGTTCTCAGTAATTCAGAATCCAGGAATGAAGTACAGTTAGCTCACCTATTGAACCAAGATTCAATGGAGAATTTGTTTTCCAGATTCGTTCTGAAGCAGAATTATACGACCACCATGCCCCATTGAACGTTTATTATCATCTTAGGATGATTATTCTCGTAAATAATGCCGTTAAAATAGAGAAAAACAAGACCATGCGTATAGAAAGCAGTGACAATTATCTCTCATCACAAATGCTACGGAAATGCGGGGCAATATGTCGTGTGTTATAAGATTATTCTCTTGAAAGCTATGTTGAAGAAGGCACATATGGTACTGTTCCAACATGTGCCTTTAAAATGGACACTGAAATGAGGATTGAAGGTTTGAATTGCATTGCAGGTTGGATGACTAAAGGATACAAAAGCACCCTTCCACCTTTTAATTCTCCAAAGGAAGAGTAACAGTTCAAAGTACGTATTGTTAGGGGTCCTGGATTCAAAGTCTGCCATACAGTGGTCTTACAGATCCGACACGTCAGTGTTCACAAACTGTACGAGGTATGGAGAAACTTTCTGTTCTTATCACGTACTTACAGTCGGAAGACCGTCGGAAGTAAAAGAGAACCTTGTTTCTTTAATATGTGCAAGTGATCCAAATTTAAGTAATGATCTGGTAGTCATATTCGTGAAAATGGGGGCATATTCTCATATACACTTTGTAAACAAGTGTGAGGGAAAAGGAAACGTGAAAATAAGCGTGTCTGCGTTACATAGTATAAAGTCACGAAGATAGAGATGAATACATTTACCAGTTAACGTAAAGATTCACTTTGACATAATAGCACTCTTTACTTCATTCGCTTACTTGTTTACTTGTAATAATTATGACTCAGTTTTGTTTTACTCAGAATTTCATTTGGATCTCAGTAGCGTAGTGTGTTCACTAAATTCCTATTAGGAATAACCACGGTGTCGTGACACGATTAGCTGTACGTATTGTACGTATTGTATGTTGCTGCGTTCGTTATCTACTATTACGTTATTGTGTTCGTTATCTACTATTTTCAAAGTCACTTTGAGCAGAAACGGGAAGCACAAGAGCTAATAATTGTTTGGTTAAAACATATCACAGTCACAATCCCTGATCAACTGGAAATTTCCCCTGCGATAAGACTAGAACGACTTGCAGGGATCAGGTCTCCGTCTGATGTCACGCTCGAACTGCCACTGACCGAAAGTTAGCCGTTGTGGGTAACCAGAATGCAAGAACCGTTCAATGTGCTTCGCGGGCCTCGGTCTCCACGCTGACACACGCAACCGGGGCCTTCACTTCACGGTAGACACTTAAATGAAGCACAACTTCGAAACTCAAGAAACACAATTCCTGAAATGAACTAAACTGAACCTGAGACTCTTCAACTCAAGTACTTCACTGCACTCAGCCACACTTCACAACAGAACCGTTCACCTCTGTAGCGTAACGTTTAGTGTTATTAGCTCCCGTCCTTGAGGGCCCGGGTTCGATTCCCGGTACTGCCAGAAATTTAAGAATGGCAGGAAGGCTGGCATGTGGTTGGAGTGGTTAATGCAGCTGACCTCCATTGGGGGTGTGCCTGAAAAGAGCTGCACCACATCGGGATGAGGACACGAGTTTACTTACAACAGAACCAGAGACTCCAATGGAACAGAACACCACGGTGACACAATCTCTCAGCACTCTGACACTGACACAACATTTACTGATTGCTATCCTATAGGGCCTGCCAGCTACTCGAGGTGTTTCCAGAAAGGGAAGGTCACCAGAAAGCTCTAGACAATGGACACATCTGGAGCACTCCTTCTGCCAAATCCGAGATGTTTCTAGGTTGTCGCGAGAGGAAGCGGCCGACACATACCCCTTCCAAATGGTAGACAGTGGGAGCGGTACGCGGGGCCAACGGTTTAAGAGTAATGTCAATTGCTCGCGGGCGGGCCCATACTAACGGGTCTTTCCCTCTCCCAAAGAAAATGGCGGACAACCCGTGACCCTGCTTTTATGGTTTTCAGAGACACCAAGGTACCGGAACTCTGTTCCACATGCATTATTTTATGTGCCAGTATATCCGTGAAGGCATCCCTGCTCTGAACCAGTTAAAGTCACCTCGTGATGCTGATTGATATTGGGACATTTAAAAAATCACAAAATTCTCAAAAATTCACTGTTTTTCACGCGCTGTGTCAAGTTTTAACGCAAATAATTGTACATATATCGATAGGTCTAGCTTGGATAAAACGAATGACACCTTGCAGTACGTGCTATCAGGTCGCGGTCCCGAGTTCATAGTGCGTTCTGAACGCCGATTTCACCGCTCATCGCTCACTGTTGCGTCATCTGACCTTGAAAGTATTGGAGAATACTCTTTGGACCTATACCACTCCAAGTCAATTTATATGTGTTTTCTAGATTTTATAATTTTAAGATTAGTGAAGGGAAGGCAGTTTGATATATGCCTACAATGTTTTGGGACACAAGAATTTTTATCGGGGGACTCAGTACTGGACGAAATAAATGACGTATTCTACGTCTAGATAGAATATATTAACGAATGCGCTTTTATAAATTGAATGTGTTTTTAAACCAAAAGGTATTACTTTTTGTTTTCTTTTTCTGCAAGTTGCTTTACGTTTCACCGACACAGATAGGTCTTAAGGCGACGATCGGAGAAGAAAGGGCTAGGAATGGGAAGGAAGTGTCCGTGGCCTTAATTAAGGTACAACCGCAGCATTTTCCTGGTTTGAAAATGGGACACCACGGAAAACCATCTACAGGACTGCTGACAGTGGGGCTCGAACCCACTATCTCCCGAATACTGGATGCTGGCCGCACTTAAGCGATTGCAGCCATCGAGCTCGGTATTACTTTTTTTCTAGTTATCGTTCAATGATCAAAGGACTTGATGTATGACACCCCTGTTTGAGCCTTTTAACCTGTAGGAAGACAATTATTTGTAAAACTTTTGTAGGTCTTCTATTCTTATGCAGAATATGCCTACCACGTATGGTATAAAATAATCTCATGCTAGAAATGTTGACACTGCTCTGAACACAGTAAGGCGTGGAGGATGATAGTAGTATAATTGGATGGTTCTGGTGCCTCCTCCTCCTCCGGCTCTCGGGAGAGGCCTCCTCCTCAGCCAGTGGCCTCCTCCTCCTCCTCAGCCAGTGGCCTCCCAGTGGCCACCTCCTCCTCCTCCTCAGCCAGTGGCCTCCCAGTGGCCTCCTCCACCTCAGCCAGAGGCCTCTTCCAGTGCTGCCAACTTAACCTAACTAGCGCGAGATAAACAAAGCCACGTGCTTTTTGACAGACAACAACGCACCGCTAACCTCAGTACTGCCATCTTGACGGGCCTAAACCTCAGTAGTGCCAACTTAACCTCACAAGCGCGAGGTAAACAAAGCCACGTGCTTTTTGACAGCCACGTGCTTTTTGACAGATTTGTAAACAAAGCCACGTGCTTTTTGACAGCTGTCATCGACAACAACGCATCGCAAACCTCAGTACTACCATCTTGACGGGCCTAAACCCCAGTAGTGCCAACTTAACCTAACTAGCATGAGGTAAACAAAGCCACGTGTTTTTTGACAGCCACGTGCTTTTTGACAGACAACAACGCATCGCTAACCTCAGTACTGCCATCTTGACGGGCCTAAACCTTAGTGGTACCAACTTAACCTCACTAGCGCGAGGTAAACAAAGCCACGTGCTTTTTGACAGCCACGTGCTTTTGACAGATTTGTAAACAAAGCCACGTGCTTTTTGACAGACAACAACGCATCGCAAACCTCAGTACTGCCATCTTGACGGGAATAAACCTTAGTGGTACCAACTTAACCTCACTAGCTCGAGATAAACAAATCCACGTGCTTTTTGACAGCCACGTGCTTTTTTGATAGCTGTCATCTGCCATCTTTGAACACAGTGCTGCCCTCTTTAGCTACCTACCTTTGAAATGTGGTGGCGGATAATTTGAAAAAATGCTTTTCGACATGCAGCCATCTTTAATCCAGAGAGAACAGTGCTACCCTCTATGTGGTGGCGGCAAATTCCACGTGCTCTTGTTTGAAAACATACTCACGTGCTTTTTTTTGACAGCTGTCATCCGCCATCTTTAATCCAGAGAGAACAGTGCTGCCCTCTATGTGGTGGCGGCAAATTCCACGTGCTCTTGTTTGAAAACATACTCACGTGCTTTTTTGACAGCTGTCATCCGCCATCTTTAATCCAGAGAGAACAATGCTGCACTCTATGTGGTGGCGGTAAATTCCATGTGCTTTACAAACCTATGTGCTTTTCTGACAGCTGTCATCCGCCATCTTTAATCTAGAGAGAACAGTGCTGCACTCTATGTGGTGGCGGCAAATTCCACGTGCTTTACAAACCTATGCGCTTTTCTGTCATCCACCATCTTTAATCTAGAGAGAACAGTGCTGCACTCTATGCGGTGGCGGCAAATTCTACGTGCTTTACAAACCTATGCGCTTTTCTGTCATCCACCATCTTTAATCTAGAGAGAACAGTGCTGCACTCTATGTGGTGGCGGCAAATTCTACGTGCTCTTATTTGGAAACAAATTCTACTCGCTCTTCAGCTGTCATCTACCATCTTTAATCAAGAGAGCACCGTGCTGCCCTCTTTGTGGTGGTGGATAATTTGAAAAAATTCTTTTCGACAAGCAGCCATCTTTAATCCAGAGAGAACAGTGCTGCCCTCTTTAGCTACTTACCTTTGAGGCGGTTAATTTGAAAAATTCTTTTCGACAAGCTGCCATCTTTAATCCAGAGAGAACAGTGCTGCCCTCTTTAGCTACTTACCTTTGAGGCGGTTAATTTGAAAAATTCTAGCTGCCATCTTTAATGAAAAGGGCATCGTGGTGCTATCTTGCGGGTAATATTTTACGTCACAGCTGTCATCCACCATCTTGCATTGCTAACCTTAGTGCTGCCCTCTTTAGCTACTTACCTTTGACAAGCTGTCACCCGCCATCTTGCATCGCAAACCTCAGTGCTGCACTCTATGTGGTGGCGGATAACTTGAAAAAATCTTTTTGACAAGCAGCCATCTTTAATCAACAGAGCACCGTGCTGACATCTTTAGCTACCGCCATCTTACATCGCTTACCTCGCTGCTGCACTCTATGTGGTGGCGGTTAATTCGAACAAGTTTAATCACGCATCGGGTAAGCTAGAGTAAGCACGTGCTGTTGTGATGACGTCATTGTGCATGTTTAAACCCGTTCGTTGACTAAAAGGTTTAGTCTTCGAGAAACAGTGATAGAGTGTAGAGTGCAAACATGACAAAAACATTAATAGTTGATGTGCAAGGCTTTAAAGTAAATGGAAACAAATTTGTGTTTAAAGAGGTGGCTGTGTTAGATTGCAGTGTGTTGTGGGCTCCAAAACTTGTTAGTTTAGTATTTAGTCCACCGTTCCCTTACTGTTTGCAAACAGATGAAGATAAAAAGCAGACTCAGTGGATTGAAAACAATTTAGGTTTGAAGTGGGAAGAAAAAGGAATACCTTATCGTTTTCTACCTTTAATGATGAATGCACATTTGTCAAGAGCAGATCTTGTTCTTTTAAAGGGTTGTGAAAAGAAAGAATGGTTGCGTGATTTTCTACCATCATCATGTGAAGTTATCGACATGTATGAATTGGGGTGCCCATCATTTAAAACTCTTCCGAAAGAGCATAGCAGAGAAACAAGTAAACAGTCTTTACAACATGTAGGTATGCTCTTTGATTGGTTGTGTCGCAGTGCATGCCGGGAAGTGAACAACATATGTAAAGTGCAGTGTCGAAATAACCTTAGTGTAAAAGAAACATTTGTAGAGTAAAGACATCATGTCATTTCTAACAGATACTAAGTGTAACGCAGTTGAAAAGGCGATCGTAAAGTTTTATGCATGCAAGAAGAAACTAAACACTTTTACTGAAGAAGAGTTAAATGCATTACCAAAGGCATTTTTGGTTAATGTAGCTGCGAATGCTGTAAAGAAGATTTGGGAAAAGGTGCCCAGTGAGTGGACTCAAGATCCTGTTTTGTCAGAGCTTCAAACGTGTAGTTTACATCATGAACACGTGAGTTTAGCTAGAAGACCTTCTGTGAGACAGTGCCGTTACATGTCAACTAATTAAACTGTATCACGGACCTAAAACTAACGAGTTGTCTTCGCTTATAAACACTTATCATGGCTGTGGAGAGAGTAAACAAGGAAAAGGTGAAGAAACGTGCTGGGAGAAAGATGAGGAAGCATGTTGGGCGTGGGCTCATCAATAGAGTGATTGATCTTCTTTTCTTCGTGCTTCATCTCCCCTGCGGCCCTAGAACACATTCGCCTGATACGTAGTTACATGCTGCCTGCATAGAGTGTAGCTGTTAAAATCTGCTTCGTAAAGTTATGCTGTGTGTGTGTGTGTGTGTGTTATTACCTAGTGCTTTAGCTGCTCAGAAGAATATAGCAGCACTTGTCGTTGTTGGTGCAATAAAACGAAAAACTGAGTGACAAAGACCGTAAAATAAACAAAGGATAAAAATGTATGTATATAGTCTAAAATAAATATGAATTGTCAAAACATATTACAGGTGTTGTTTAATCCTACAGCATGTCCTAGTGACTTAGAAGAAAGGAAACGTAGAGGATTAAAAGAAAACACACATAAGATTTAAAGTATATCCTCTTTATTAATCCATGAATTAAAGCTGTTATTAAAACCAAGCCATTTAACATACAGTTTATTACCACGACGTCGAATAACACGTTCAACTAAATAGTGATCAGGATATTTTGTTTTCTGCAGTTCTTCGATGTAGAATCCTCCTTCAATAGGCTGTCCTCTGAGATCGCGAAGTAAATACGTAACTGGATTAGTAAGCTTAACACTTCTGATTTGAAAAATTTCAGTGCTCCAGTTAGGTGTGTATCCTTTTGCAAAGATAGACTTGTGTTTGCTGATGCGAACGAAATCACCTTCTTTAAAGCGATAGCGACGTGGATCAGCTGTTTTGATTACAAGATGAATAGCATCTAGACGAGGTGTATTCTTTGTAACAAGACGTGGCTTTGTTCCGATAGTGCGATGAGGTGTATCGTTGTAGGTAGATAAAAGTCTAGGTAGCAGATCAATCCAACGATATGAACCTTGCGCTGTAAATTCTCGCCACATCATTGTTTTGAGTGTACGATTAAAGCGTTCTACAACACTTGCCTTGAGATTACTGAACGTAGAGTAGTGTTGAATGCCAAGTAACTTGAGGTAAGAAGAAAAATCCTTGTTGTAAAACTCTTTACCTTGATCTGTTTGAAGAAGCCTTGGGCAGAGTTTCGATTCTTCAACAATATGTTTAAATGCTTCTTTAACTTGAGCTGCTGTTTTAGAACGCACGGGTTGTGCAAAAGCAAACTTTGAGTACACATCGATAACAGTAAGTAGATACTTATAGCCCTTATTACTAGAAGCATATGGAATCATTTCTACTAAGTCTGCTTGCCAGAGATCATCTTTTCCTCGTGTAATAACGCGTCTGCGACAGTAGGTGCGACGTGCTGGTTTATGTAACTCATGTGCGATGTTTACCTTTACAGGTGAGATCTTCTCTTGACGAGCCATTATAAAATAATACCGGCATAACGTAGTTCTCTTTCTATTTCTAGAATTTCTGATCCGTGACCAGTGTGACCAGCCTCTTGCGATGCTCTTAAAAGTTGTAATCGTTCAACGAGTAAGTTTGGGTCATTCCAGTATCTTACATCCACATACGGCAACAAAGGCTTGTAGATAACGTCTAGACTACGTGCAGTCGGAAACAGCTTAGAAATAAACTCACGATACTTGTAACTCTTATTCGCATTTACAGCTTCTGTTCTCTTGTAATTACGTCGTGTTGCATCGGTAGCAAAAAGTATTGCTTTATACTTTTTAAGATCATCTTGTAAAATTATATCCTTGTCAGGTATTCGTGAGAAAAGAAGTTCTAAGAGTCCTTTCGTAGGTTTATAGGTAACACCTTTTACAATGAGTTTGTTGCTATTAATCTTAACATTTGAATTTCCTATCCGAAAACAGTCATCTTCGTAGCGAATACCATAGGTAGTGTCAGTTTGTCCTGTAAAAAGTTTTTCTATATAAGGTGCAAAGAGAGATCCATAGGTATCTTGAATAAAAGTTCTAAACTGATTGCGATATTCTGGTGTAATCATAACCTCAGACAAAGATGGTAGATTTTGCGTCGATGTAGTAGGTGTTTCTGCAATAACATCTGTAGTTAAAAACTCAACACGCTTAGATGGTGATGCATCATTAAGTTCTTCTTCTTCTTCTTCCTTATCTTCCTCTTCTTGATCTACATCCTGCTTCTTCTCTTCCGTATCTTCTTCATGCTTTTCTTCTTCATGCTTCTCTTTATGATATGATGTTTGCATAGAAGCAAAACTTGAAGTAGACTGCGGTAATGAAGTAGAATTAAAAATTTCTTTGAGTGGTGTACTTAGTTGTGTTTTTAAAAATAAATCCGTGTCTGCTTGAATACGTTTAAGCTCTTTAAATTTCCGTCGAATATTGTTTCGAGCTTGGATGATATGTTTTGTGATCTCCTTGCTAGATGTTAACATGATGGTGGTTTTTAATCAAGTAGTTACTGTAATTCTGTGTTAATGCATATAAAATGATCGAAACCCATGCGATATCGTCCATGCTGTACATCACTTTCTTTATCAATAACTAAAAAGCTGTAACGGTGTAATGACCAACATTTAGCACACATACGTTTAAAGTCATCGAATGTCATATCAGTGTTAACATGATCGTTATACACATGTCGCATGTTGCGCTCATCTTGCCGAAAAAGCACAATAACATTCGCGTTGTCGCGTATCAACTGCTTGGGCACACGAGAATAGGTTTGGCACAAATAGATGCAATCAACATATTTATGTCGACCCATACTAAAGAATGCACGAATAACGTTTTGCTGTTCTGTTGCGACATCATCAAAGATCATTAGAGAATTAGGAAGCACATCGTCTGGTGATGGTACTTGCTCATGTGAATTAAATTTAAAATATCTTATTCCATCTTTAACTAGATCGTGCATTACAGTTTGTAGAATAGTATATAGCGGCTGATAGAGTGACTTTGCGAAAACGTAAATATTCTCGAAGCGTATACCATTTACAGAAGTAATAAGTGTGAGTAAAAGATTTGTTTTACCGCATCCCGACGGACCTGATATAATACATCGCACAGTAAAAGGAAACAACGTTCCATGACGTTTTCTTGTAGTTGTACTAGAACTAGGTAAGAGATGTGGTACAATGTCGGTAACAGGTAGCGTGTCTTGCTGCTTTATAATCTTCATGATAACTGAATCATAAAGTACGTAATAGTAATATATATATTAAACGAAACAAGAGGCAACGGTTAGTTTATGATTTGCTCTTGACTAGTAAAGTCGTGTCCAGCATGGTGAAACAACGATATCCAAACGACATGAAGAAGAAGAAGAAAGTAAAAACTGTTGGATGGAAAGATGTTATAAAGGCTGCGCAAAAAGCTATTCGAGGGGAATACAATCCTCGTGTAGCTATTACTAAGGCGTTACGCGCAGCAAGAGCGAGAATTTCTCCAAAGTGCAGAGCAATATTTAGTAAACGTGCGCGAATTATTCCTGTACCAAAACGAGGAGGATTTCTTCCTGCGCTGTTTGCTGGCTTAGCAGCTTTAGGGTCATTGCTAGGTGGTGCTAGTGCTGTAGCGAGAACTGTCAAAGCTGTAGAAGAAGCGAAACAACAGTTGAAAGAGAGTGAACGTCATAACAAGACGATGGAGGCAATTGCGTTACGAGGCAAAGGTGTGAACATGAAGCTAGCGCCATACAAGAAAGGGCTTGGTATCTACATTTCTCCAAAAAACGTCTACTGAATGCACTGCCATATCGAGCTCTAACGCATGATGAAGTTTTTACGTTTGCTAAACAACTAGGAATTCATTATTTTCGAGGAGTGTATATGCGTGATCAACTACCAGCACGTCCACGTGAACGTGAAAGTGCCGTAATTAACTTAGACGACAGTCGTGGACCTGGAACTCATTACGTTGCTTATGTAAAACGTAAATCTAAAGTATGGTATTTTGATAGCTATGGAGATTTACCTCCTCCTTTTGAGCTCATACGTTATTTCGGAAGCAGTGCAGACATTGTTTACAATAAAAACCGTGTGCAAAACTTTAATACACGCATGTGCGGACGATTATGCCTTATGTTCTTATATCAAACCCAGACAGTAGAGAAAGTGTATTAGTGTCTACGTGATGACGAACAGTGAAAGAACGTTTGCTGTACGTGGAGAAGGACCTGAAACAACCATCTATTTTAATCCGCCAATCGAACTTGGTTATCAGCCGCATAGTCTTGGACTAGTATCGTTTGAAAGCTACAATAAAATCTATAATGTGCGTGATGGTTTAAACAAGTTCTATTACGATGAGTATGTGCTAACACTACCCTCAGGTAGTTATACAGTAGATGATATTCACGACTATATTGAAAGTACGTTAATTGATCAGTTTGGGGAAGATAGTTTTAGTAATCATAATTACAAGTTCTCAATCACTATAAGCAACATTACGCACAAATGTGTTATTGAATCATCATTTAAGATTGACTTCAAATCACAACCTGATTCGATTGGTCCACTGCTTGGATTTTCATCGAGGGAGCTCCTACCGAACGTACGTTACGAGTCTGATCAACCTATAAAACTCTTCGATGATTATAATGTGAACATTACTTGTAATATTATTACAGACTTGAATAGTAATCTACAACCTTCGCACGTCCTGCACGACTTTATTGTTACAGAGGAACGTGGATATACTATTTGTGAGAAACCAGCAGTAGTTCTTTATCATCCTGTGTCTGTAAAACACATTAGCAACATTACTCTTAGACTTGTAAATAAACATAATCAGCTTATTCATTTAGATCAGCACGCGTACGTAGCTTACAAACTACATCTTAAACCAGTATGAAAACCATCTATAAAACACGGTGTACATTCCGAAGGCATACTACATGTGTGCAGAGACTCATCGAGTTAACAGATACCCATAAGCAGATACTCCAAGATTTAGGATATACACTACTACAACAGAATGGAAGAAATGCTAGACATTACGAATACAGTAGAAAGTCGTGAAGGTGTAGTACGAAGTGAGCTTCATTCTTATCAACCTTTTACGTTTGGATTAAATAACAATGATGAAATTCATTTTATTATTAATCAACAAGATGTTTACACCTTACCACACGAAAGCTACCTCTATATTGAAGGACGATTAGAAAAGTCTGATGCAAGTGGACCAAGCACTTCACAACTAAACAACCATGCTCTAGCTTTTCTCTTTTCTGAAGCGCGATATGAAGTAAATAATGTTGAAATAGATCGAACGAAGAATGTTGGTATTACAAGCGCAATGAAACTCTACCCTTCTTTCTGTGATGAAGAAAGTAATCTTTTGCGGATGGCTGGATGGTGTCCAAAATCTACTAACAACTGGATGATTAATGAGGATGGAACTTTTACGGGTATGTTATCACTGAAACATATTTTTGGATTCGCAGAAGACTTTACACGTATTATAATCAACGTAAAACAAGAGCTTATTCTAATCCGTGATCGAAGTGATTACAATTCTCTTAAAGCAGTAGAAACACCTGTAGAATCGAAAATAACACTGCATCGTATACTGTGGCGGATCCCACATGTAACCTTATCTGATCGTGAAAAACTTCGATTGCTCAAGATTGTAGAAAATGATACACCATTACCTATACGTTTTAGAAGTTGGGAGCTGCATGAATATCCTGTGTTACCACCTACAAACAAGCATAGCTGGGCAGTTAAAACATCACGTTTTACTGAGAAGCCCTTGTACATTATTTTTGGATTTCAAACTAATCGTAAATTCAATCACGAAAAAGATAGCTCACTGTTTGATCACTGCAAATTAAGACACGTTAGACTATATCTCAATGGAATTACGTATCCCTACGAAAACATCGACATTAACTTTGAGAAAAATAAGTTTGGGATGCTCTATGACATGTTTTGTAAATTTCAATCATCGTATTATCAGAAAGAAGATCGTCCGCTATTTACACCTCAAGAATTTAAAAATAAAGCACCGATTGTAGTTATAGACTGCTCTTATCATGAAGAATCTATAAAAGAATCTCCAGTTGATATTCGTTTAGAATTTGAAACATCTGAAAACATTCCTGCTAACACAGCAGCCTATTGTCTTATTATTCATATGAGTGATGTTACTTACCATCCGCTAACGAATATTGTTACGAGACTATAAATAAGAATAGATCTTTATCATTTTCATTAGTGTGTGCTTCGACATCGTACGCTATGGAACAAAACTGTAAATGTGCATGCTGTTTGCATGCTCATACGCAACATCTTATTTATGTTTCACGAGTGAGTGAGGCTATTAAGATGTTCTATAAACGTAGATCATCGATGCCGAAACATCTTATTCAATACTTACCACCAGGATTTTTATATACGTACGCTGCCTCTTACGTACATAATTTTTGGGACATCCTTCCTCTACACAGTAAGATGTCAATCGAAGTAGCTTTATGCAGAACTTGTGAGCGACATTACAAGCATCGAGGAGAAAATGGTGATGATGATTGGGATGGACCAAATCCGAGGATTGAACACTGTACACAGTGTATGAATGAACTTTCTCTAGTACTTCATGATGATGATGATGATTCCGAAAAGGAATAACAGCAAGGTAAGAAGTACATGATCTTCTCTGTAAAGCATAACATACTTAGTATAATATATTTCTAAATGCTTTGTTTAATTTGAATGTTGCAGGAGGCATTTCGGAAGCATACGTTGTTAAGAAGCACACCAACCTTGTCAGCAGCAAAAACGAACACTGTTGTAGTACATTTGTAAATAAATATTTGATCGCATTCAAAAAATGTTGTACTTATTGCATTGCTTTACACCGACTTACTCTTAAGAAAAACGATCAGGTCTAAACATGCACAATGACGTCATCACAACAGCACTTGCTTACTCTAGCTTTCCCGATGCATGTTTAAACTCGTTCGAATTTACCGCTACCACATTCCTTTACATCGACTTACTCTTAAGAAAACGGACAAGTCTAAACATGTATGATGATGTCATCACAACAGCACGTGCTTACTCTAGCTTACCCGATGCGTGATTAAACTTGTTCGAATTAACCGCCACCACATAGAGTGCAGCAGCGAGGTAAGCGATGTAAGATGGCGGTAGCTAAAGATGTCAGCACGGTGCTCTGTTGATTAAAGATGGCTGCTTGTCAAAAAGATTTTTTCAAGTTATCCGCCACCACATAGAGTGCAGCACTGAGGTTTGCGATGCAAGATGGCGGGTGACAGCTTGTCAAAGGTAAGTAGCTAAAGAGGGCAGCACTAAGGTTAGCAATGCAAGATGGTGGATGACAGCTGTGACGTAAAATATTACCCGCAAGATAGCACCACGATGCCCTTTTCATTAAAGATGGCAGCTAGAATTTTTCAAATTAACCGCCTCAAAGGTAAGTAGCTAAAGAGGGCAGCACTGTTCTCTCTGGATTAAAGATGGCAGCTTGTCGAAAAGAATTTTTCAAATTAACCGCCTCAAAGGTAAGTAGCTAAAGAGGGCAGCACTGTTCTCTCTGGATTAAAGATGGCTGCTTGTCGAAAAGAATTTTTTCAAATTATCCGCCACCACAAAGAGGGCAGCACGGTGCTCTCTTGATTAAAGATGGTAGATGACAGCTGAAGAGCGAGTAGAATTTGTTTCCAAATAAGAGCACGTAGAATTTGCCGCCACCACATAGAGTGCAGCACTGTTCTCTCTAGATTAAAGATGGTGGATGACAGAAAAGCGCATAGGTTTGTAAAGCACGTAGAATTTGCCGCCACCGCATAGAGTGCAGCACTGTTCTCTCTAGATTAAAGATGGTGGATGACAGAAAAGCGCATAGGTTTGTAAAGCACGTGGAATTTGCCGCCACCACATAGAGTGCAGCACTGTTCTCTCTAGATTAAAGATGGCGGATGACAGCTGTCAGAAAAGCACATAGGTTTGTAAAGCACATGGAATTTACCGCCACCACATAGAGTGCAGCATTGTTCTCTCTGGATTAAAGATGGCGGATGACAGCTGTCAAAAAAGCACGTGAGTATGTTTTCAAACAAGAGCACGTGGAATTTGCCGCCACCACATAGAGGGCAGCACTGTTCTCTCTGGATTAAAGATGGCGGATGACAGCTGTCAAAAAAAAGCACGTGAGTATGTTTTCAAACAAGAGCACGTGGAATTTGCCGCCACCACATAGAGGGTAGCACTGTTCTCTCTGGATTAAAGATGGCTGCATGTCGAAAAGCATTTTTTCAAATTATCCGCCACCACATTTCAAAGGTAAGTAGCTAAAGAGGGCAGCACTGTGCTCAAAGATGGCAGATGACAGCTATCAAAAAAGCACGTGGCTGTCAAAAAGCACGTGGATTTGTTTATCTCGAGCTAGTGAGGTTAAGTTGGTACCACTAAGGTTTATTCCCGTCAAGATGGCAGTACTGAGGTTTGCGATGCGTTGTTGTCTGTCAAAAAGCACGTGGCTTTGTTTACAAATCTGTCAAAAGCACGTGGCTGTCAAAAAGCACGTGGCTTTGTTTACCTCACGCTAGTGAGGTTAAGTTGGTACCACTAAGGTTTAGGCCCGTCAAGATGGCAGTACTGAGGTTAGCGATGCGTTGTTGTCTGTCAAAAAGCACGTGGCTGTCAAAAAACACGTGGCTTTGTTTACCTCATGCTAGTTAGGTTAAGTTGGCACTACTGGGGTTTAGGCCCGTCAAGATGGTAGTACTGAGGTTTGCGATGCGTTGTTGTCGATGACAGCTGTCAAAAAGCACGTGGCTTTGTTTACAAATCTGTCAAAAAGCACGTGGCTGTCAAAAAGCACGTGGCTTTGTTTATCTCGAGCTAGTTAGGTTAAGTTGGCACTACTGAGGTTTAGGCCCGTCAAGATGGCAGTACTGAGGTTAGCGATGCGTTGTTGTCTGTCAAAAAGCACGTGGCTTTGTTTATCTCGCGCTAGTTAGGTTAAGTTGGCAGCACTGGAAGAGGCCTCTGGCTGAGGTGGAGGAGGCCACTGGGAGGCCACTGGCTGAGGAGGAGGAGGAGGTGGCCACTGGGAGGCCACTGGCTGAGGAGGAGGAGGAGGCCACTGGCTGAGGAGGAGGCCTCTCCCGAGAGCCGGAGGAGGAGGAGGCGCCAGAACCATCCAATTATACTACTGATGATCACAGGTTGTATGAAACCAACTCCTGTCAAGAAAATATACTGTCTTTCTGGTATTGTACCTCCAAGTAATTCCTTTTCTGAATAGGACTTAATGCTTGCGGATGAAAATGTCCTACGTGTTTTACGTTTCTGGACAATTTTTTTTGTTACATTTTGTCAATGAACTCCATTTATTTATCTTCTGTTATATATAGGTGGCCATTTTACATAGTTATTCTAGCTGTCCGTTATATTACCGAGAGGGGTGTCCGAGCGTGTTGACGCGCTACGGTTGTGCAGCCAAGCTCTGCGTTCGGAAAACAAGTAAGTTCGAAACCAACCTACGGCTCTCCTGAGAATCGTTGCCTGTGGTTACGCATTTTCACTTACAGTCAAGAGTCGGAACATTTGCTGTTTGGTAGGTAATGCCGATTCCTTCTATCTCCCTACTCAGTTTCATTCACCATCGTACATTTCATCTCCGTTAGCTCCTTAACTTAAGGTTGACATCAGGAAGGGCATCCGGCCTTAGAAACATGTCATATACTGTAATTTCATCTCACCTCATCTCTGACCCCGTACATTGATCGGATTATTTCTATTGAAATTATTTTTTCCCGTCCCTAATCCTACTACCTTCACTTTGAGACACTGTGCAAAATATGAGCTTCCAGTTATCACATTTGGCTAATCTTGCCTTAGAATTTCCACCAGAGTTCTTGTAGGGTAGGGAAGAGTCTAATAGAAACCACTTCAGTAGTCGTGAACTTTTCAGAGCCTCCTCAAGTCAAAGTAATAATAATAATAATAATAATAATAATAATAATAATAATAATAATAATAATAATAATAATAATAATAATAATAATAATAATAATAATAATTTAACATCTTTTAATTGCTTTGCCGTCCCCGTGGTGTAGGGGTACCGTGCTTCCGTCTTACCCGGAGGCACCGTGTTCGATTCCCGGACAGGTCAGGATTTTTACCTGTATTTGAGAAGTGGTTTTAGGTCCACTCAACCTACGTGATTACAACTGAGTAACTATCTGACCGTGAGATGGCGTCCCCTGTCTATAAAGCCAAGAATAACGTCCGAAAGGATTCGTCATGCTGACCACACGGCACCTCGTAATCTGGAGGCATTTGGACTGAGCAGCGGTCGCTTGAAAGGTCATGGTCCTTTAAGACTCTTGCACTATGGGGTTTGTTTTGTTCTTTTAATTACTATAATTATTCAGAGATGGCAGAAAATCGGTCCTTTGGTCCTGCAGGAGCACACACGCGGAATTGTGGCATTTAAACACTCTGAAATGCCCCTGAACTCAGCTGAAATCGAACCCACCATCCAGGTAACCGAGAAACATCGAGTAACCGACTTCATCACATGGAACTGGAAGCTTGTACCTCTTCCAGGTTGCCTACGGCTAAGGATATACCAATTTCTGTTCTAAAGCGTTTATAACTCTGGTGTAGGGGACACTTATAACATAAAATTTACTGTTTAAAATTATTTTCACGAGCTGACACCACACATCTAATTAACATTAAAGATGTATTTCAAATTTTGAGAGTAGGTACCTAATGACATCGGCAGTTATCGTATCATGTTGACCTTACGCACACAAATATTTAACTCATCTAGGAAAGCAACGGTTATATTCGAGCTCTTCAAATTACTGTCTCGACAAACGAATGGTGACAGCCAAGCCTGGAAACTGTTTGTGAGTGACGGAGACAAGCTTAGCGTGGCACAACTCTAAGCTTAAGACGCCAAACCGAGTTAAGCTGAACGTATCCTATTTACTGAAGTCAGTAAGCCTGTTTCTCTATCAAGTTATAAACTTTCATGTTACATTCACACCTGAACTTTAATGCTGGATTAGAAATTGAAAACAAGATTACCAACAAACTTGAAATGGGGATTAGAAAAGTCCTCGAAACTTATTTGCGTCTACAAGCACTTAAAACCCAGAAGCTAAATTTGTTCATAAGTTTCACCTCATGAGATAGAGAACTAAATTATCATCATGTTACGACAGATGGCTTTTAAAAACTGAATCATTTAAATACATTCCTGGAAATCATGGAATTACCTTGTTATGAGGTATGTATATAGTAGAAACGTAGATGCCGTCATGCGAGAAAACAAACAATAATGTGAGCCGTGTGGTAGGGAGGTGTAGTTACTCAAGAACAATTGAGCGGATAGTATCGTATATTCCTAGTCTAATTCGTTGGTTGAATGGTCAGCGTACTGCCCTTCCGTTCATAGAGTCCTGCGTTCGATTCGCAACCGGGTAGGGGTTTTTAATCGCTTGTTATTAATTCTTCTGGCTCGGGCACTGGGTATTTTGTATGCCCCAACACTCTCCTCTTCATATTCAGACAACACACCATACTGCCAACCATTACAGGAACATGCAATAGTGGTTACATCCCCCAATATAGGGATGGCGTCAGGATGGGCATCTGGCTGTAAAACAGGCCTAAACCCCTTACGTACGATGCAGTTCGCACCCGAAAACCCACATATGTGGAAAAAGTGGTAGAAAAAGAAGAAATGTTGTATGTTAATATATTAATAGGCAATTTTAATTTTTATCGAAATATAATTCACCTACCATGTAGATACAATCCCTTTTGATACTAACAACAAACATTTCATCTATAGGTTCAATTGTTTCTGAGAAAATTGCACTTGCTAGGTACTTACACAAAACCACGCTCTCATTTTTTCTTGAGCGACTGTACAACTCGTGAAGGGGGAACCAATTGAATCAGTAGGCGGATAATGGAAGCTCCTTTAAGGGAGAACATTCTGTTCAGTTCTGCGTATCAACATCCACCTGTGTAAAAATACGTATTTCATTGCTATGTAAAGCAGATGTGAAGGTATATCATTAGATGAAGATACCCAGTTGTACAATGTGAACATGAGTGCGACGCATTCGAGACCTTCGTTTCATAGGGCCACGGTTCCATTCTCGGACGGATCTGGAATGTTATTCATGCCCGGTTAATTCCTCCTATTTGGGGACTGGGTGTTTGTACCTTATCTCAATACACCTCCATTCATATACACAAAAAACACCGCACTACTAACCACTACAAATGTGCCACATAGAGCTGGCGTCAGGAAGATAATTTGGCCTTTAAACAGAGCCAAATCCACAAGTGCAACACAGATCATATTTACGACCACAATATGGTGTGGGAAAAATTGGCAGATGAGGAATATGATTGCTTAAAGGGGTAAATAGGGCGGATATTCATTCCATTAACTGTAATCATTCGAGAAAAAATAGGCTATCTGACACCTCGAAGAATGAAGTTGACAAATGAAAGGGAAGGAACGTGAAAAGAGTGATAATGTAAGATTCCCGTAGACTGACATAACTAATACCGTTATGGTAGGAACGATAGTTGACCAAGGGAGGACGGATAGGAAAGTTGAAAATAAAGAGCTTCACACAAGTATATGGAAGCACTGCAAGTATCAGCTAGCGGACCCATCGTCACCAACCAAACCAGCCACCCATCCTCCCAAGTTGAAAACCCGCTGCGGGTTACCACTTCTAGTCTCCTGTTACGACAGGTAGGAGAGTATGCACATATATTTTACCACCCGCACTCTCCACACTCCCAGCTTGTAATCCCCTGAGGGATAACTCCCTTTAGTTGTCTAGTACGACAGGCGGTGAATACCTTGGTTGTTCCTCTATCCCTCATACACATGGGATGGTGGACATTCAGAAAAATATAGTGTAAGCATTTGGAAGACATTGTCACTGACATTCTCAGTTTTATTAACATGGGAAAAATGTTGTGTGTACACAGAGGGAATTACAGCAATAAAGAAGACAGAAAAATTAACATAAAACTGGAAGATACCAACAGCATGACTCATTCTATTCCAGTAACTGCTAAACATTAAGAGTAAAGTTCAAAAAAAAAAATTATTACAACTCGAGGTCGACATTCTCTCTGGTAAAATCTGGACATCGTGTTAAATTACTAGAGATAAACCTTAACGCGCTGGATAATCTTTTGGACCGGCGCGGTAGTTCCTGGTATTCTACAGTAAATTGATTGCTATTATACAACGTAGCCTCTGTTCACATTTTATATCGACAAAGAACAATTCGGTATAAGAGTACGAGGAACGTCAGCACATCGACGGCTGTCTACCGCCATAATTTCATCGTTGTCAAGTCATCACTTTCATGTTGTCGCACCTACATGCACTTGATTCTTCTAAATTGCACACTGCAACACCTGCAATACATTTTACCACAGACCGCTCAATCAACAGGACATATCTGTGATTTTCTGAAGTCGATAACCGACATATTGAGAGTCTGTGGCTCAAATGGTAAAATATGAAAATATTGTTCTCCGTATAGGTTGTGAATACATATATTTTTGATTTGTTTTATATTTATGCACATGTATTATTATTTGATTTTGTAGTTATTCTCTAAATAGTCAAAATAATGACTTCTCGAGCTCCACATTCCCTCCGGGTAAAATCTGGAGCTCATGTTACATTACTATAGATAAACCTTGACCCGCGCGGTGGTTCGTGGATTTTCTCTGTGGGCCTCATAACGTGGCACGACTGACCACAGCGCACCACAAGACTCACCATATCGGATATACGTAACCCAGTCGTCTGACCATAACAATGTGTTCTCACGAGTACCAGCAAAGTAATTCTCATCACGGAACAAGCGGCATTGTATGAGCCACTTCCTTGCGCCCTGTGCAATCGTTCAGCGGGATAGTATAAACAGCAGGCACAATTATGTCACAACATGTCTACAGAAAGGTGTTCGACTCGTTGTCCGAACGGTCAGCGTAAAGGCCCATGGTTTGATTCCTGCGGGTGAGGGTTTTCAACTTTAATTAATTTCTCTAACTGGAATATATTCTATATTACACTAAAAACAACATAAAAACACGCAATGGTTAAATAATCCCTTCAATAGTATTGGCGACAGAAATGGCACCCGGCCTAACAACTGGATTAAATCTATACACACTGGTCGAGTTGGCCGTGCGGTTAGAGGCACGCGGTTGTAGGCTTGCATCCGGGAGATAGTGGGTTCGAATACCACTGTCGGCAGCCCTGAAGATGGTTTTCCGTGGTTTCCCATTTTCACACCAGGCAAATGCTGGGGCTGTACTTTAATTAAGGCCACGGCCGATTCCTTCCAACTCCTAGGCGTTTCCTATCCCATCGTCGCCATATGACCATGTGTCGGTGCGACGTAAAGCCACTAGCAACAAAATCTATACACGTGCCAACCCGAGATAATTCGAGAAAGGCGTGGAAGAAGATGCGTATGGAAAGGTGTTCGAAAGGAGTATGGCATCCCCATGGCCAATAAAAGCAACGGAGTCGTAAAGTGACCACCCGGTACACAGTTCAACGTAGTTTGGGAGGAGATTATTTGTTTAGTAAAATTGATAGAGAAGCTCAGAGTTGGATTTAAAGTAATATTTCGTCCGAAAAAAGTGTTATTTAGAACTATATGACAGAATACACCTCCTACATCGTCTACTGCTTCCTTCAAACCTTGACTGGGTCATGACTGTGAACTGTAACACATGTAGACTTGAGCCTGTTTTACGACTGGATGTCCTTCCTGACGCCAAGCCTACATGAAGGTTTCTATTGACTACCGCGTGGTGGTTGACAGTGTGATGTGTTGTATACATGAAGAGATCTGTACAGACATAAAGGAAAATATCCAGAACCACATCACTTGACGCGGTTAATACCTCTGACAGATCTCATCATTTTACGAATAACTTCCAGCTCTTATTTTTATTATGATCAAATGAACATGTCTTCTTACTCAATGCGCACTTGTCTTTAACCACTACATTTTTACGAGAAACTCATATCACTTGACGTATTGAAGCATCGGGAACAAGTTTGCCTTCACGTAAAATTTCACAGTATAATACGATTTTTATGTCCATCATGTCAATCACATATCTTATCCCTGAAAACAACAGAAATCCGTGCGAATTTTTAGAGGAATTTTCCTTAGTGTCCAGGACATTGCATCAAATTAAATTAAAACACCCTACCCTTTAAAGTTCATGAGAAATTAAAACAAACGATAAGTGTTATAGTCCGGCTCCTTGGCTGAATGCTCAGCATACTGGTCTTTGATCGAAGATCTATGGGTTCGATTCCTAGCCAGTCAGAGGATTTTAACTTCGTATGGTTAGTTTTTATGGTTCGGGGAGTAGATTTTTTTTTTGCTAGTGGCTTTAAGTCATATCGACACTGATAGGTCTTATGGCGACGATGGGATAGAAAATGCCAAGGAGTTGAAAGGAAGTGGCCGTGGCGTTAATTAAGGTACAGCCCCAACATTTGTCTGGTGTGAAAATGGGAAACCACGGAAAACCACCTTCAGGGCTGCCGACAGTCTAATTCGAACTCACTATACTCGGATACAAGCTCACAGCCACGCGCCCCTAACCGCACGGCTAACTCACCCGAAAGACTAGATGTATGTGGTCGCCTTCATACATTTCTTTTGATATACAGAGTGGTCGTAAACAACCTGAACTGGGTATATGAGCGTTAGGGGGTTGATCATACTGATGAACCATTGGGAAAAAAATAGATATCTCGAGCCTTTGTCATTTAATCAGCTGCTGAAATCAGCCATCAGATTGCTTCGCGGGCGACTTCGGATGAGCTTTGCGAGTCGGTGTAACTATACCGCTTTTTACGAGAGTTTAATCCTGATGTAAACAAATAGGTGGATCACCTTACCTTTCCACGTTATTGGAGAAGCAACTGTCGCACTCACTCGACTGTACGCGAGCTCGAAGAAAAGTAGTACGTCACATTCATTTTATTGTAGTTTAGTTCATTACATTTAGAGAGTTTGGAAGAGTACGTAATCAAATTAAAATAGGGTTGTCATATATACCGGTGTATATATATATGCTTTTTTAAATAAAATAGTGATTAAATAACGAGAAATGAAGGCACAAGGCTTAGTGTAATACAGGAAGTCTTCTCGTAGTGGGGGGAAGTCCCAAGGTGTAAAGTGTGTGAAGATAAGGTGTTGCATCTTAGAGCAGCAATCAGTGTCAGAATTCATAGTGAGAGAAATAGAGCAAGAGGTAGAACCATCGCGTGTAGTGAAGCGCAAAAGAGGAAAACCGCTCAGAAGTGACCATAGGGAGTGCGTTTTCAATGTGTTCAATAAACTTAGTGAACAGAAACCAGGTTTAGTCGTTTATTCAGAAGTTCAGATCTTCGCACTGTTGTCGTATGCGATGCGCAGCCCTGTACGTCCGAACACGAGACATTGACGGGGTGGAGGTCGGTACTACACGCTCAGCGAATCACAACTCTTTCTTTGGCGGAGGCGTGGACATACCATGTTTACATCAGGATTACACTCTCGTGAAAAGACATATAAATCTGCTCGTGGCTTATGACCGACTTGAGTGCACCAATGAAAGAAATAAACTCCACCAGGGTAGGAACTTGAACAGGGACCTCCCTGCTGATAGGCTCGGCCCACAGCAAGCACGCTACGGTAGCAATGGCTGAAACCCACGGTGTGTTAGTGTTTGACCGTTGCCTACGTGATTACTAATAAGGCCTCTGCATTGCACTTAACACAGCGCGAAATACGTCTTGGTTCCACACTCGTCGCTAGACTTCGTGTTAGCCCTCCATTTTTTAACACTGACGTATATGGGAATTGTGAAGCAAAAAGTTTAGTGAGTTTTTAGGTGCGGTAGACCTTAAAAATAATTATATACGGCGTTGATTTGTGTATTCTGCTTGTAGTGAGTATAAAATCGTTTCTATTTAAACAGAAGTTTAAGATAATTTTTGGTGCATAGTTATAAATATACGAGGTTCTGTATTTAGCACCGAGAGGGTATTTATTGTTAACATACTATTCACATGATGTTTATTGCGCGTGAAAACAATTGCGTATTGCTGTCTACCATTCTGAAAAAGTAAACTTCGGAAAGGTAGCGGAATTTCTTTCCAAAGTTCCCAGCAGAATTACGAGAAAAATGGGTCAAAATTATAACACGTCGGTGTGTGGGGAAAAATTGCATGTGGCAATATTCCTCGAAATCTGTAGAATGTAGTGAACATTTTGGAATCACGTGCTTTAGCATTTCTGCTAAACCGAGACGCGCCGAGCTGAGTGGCTCAGACGGTTGAGGCGCTGGCCTTCTGACCTTAACTTGGCAGGTTCGATCCTGGCTCAGTCCGATGGCATTTGAAGGTGCTCAAATACGTCAGCCTCATGTCGGTAGATTTACTGGAACGTAAAAGAACTCCTGTGGGACTAAATTCCCGCACCACTGCGTCTCGGGAAACCTTAAAAGAGTAGTTAATGGGGCGTAAAGCCAATAACATTTTTATTATTAAAACCAAACGCCTCCTTCCAAATTCAGTTTCAACGCTTCTTATTTGCATGACAAGAGCAGCCTTAATAAAGTGCGTAAGCTACCCAAGAAATGAAGCTATGAAAATGTATTCTCGCAGACAAATACAAATGTTTCAGACGACCTAAAAGTAGAGCGAAGACGGTGGTGGTGGTGATTGTTTTAAGATGAACTAGAACTAGGCAAGCATCCTCTATATTATATAACACTAATCAGGGAGAAAAATGGAACGGATACGCTACTTCGAAAAATGAAGGTATCAGTCAAAGAAAGACAAAGACCACGAAGGGCGTGACAATGAAAGACGCCCTAGAACTCGAATACTGTAATACCGGCGAGGTCGGAAAAGAACAAGAGTTTAGTAAGGGAGGTCGGATAGGATAGATGAAATTGAGGAGCCTGGAACAAGTAAGTGGAAGCAATGCCAGTACTCAGCTAAGGTCCTTGTGGTCGCCAAGCCACTCTCTCAAGTTCAGAGCCCCTGGGGCCTCTTTTAGTCTCCTCTTAGGACAAGCAGGGACTGCCGAGTCTGTTATTTTACCGCCCCCACCTACAGGCGGTACTACCGGAGGAATAGAGGGTGACTAGACAATACGAGGAATTAAATTTGAGATGGTGAGAATAGAAAAGTATATACAGACATGAAAAAAAGAGCAGACATCTGCTGTCGGGGTCACCTTCTTAGTCTGGCCCTACTTTCCGGTCACAGTCATGCGATCTGACTCGTATTAGCTCTTCTTGAATTACAGTGTGATAACGTTATAGAAATATCACTTGTCTGGTCAAGACGCAATGATTTATCTTTGTTATGTGCTTTTATATGCAAGTTAATCTCGCAATGCCAATTGGAATTGTGCTAAGGAATGGAGGGATAGCCTGACATCTGGCGGCGCTATTTGAACTGCTGCTACTCTGCCAATTAGTACTTGATAAGACCACGCATTCAGAGGCCTTTACTTATCTCGTAGGCAACGGTTTGACGCTCAAATTCTCGGCATGGCTCTCAAGCTCGACCAATCCACGTGCAGATTTAGTAACACCTCCATTTGTACTCGCCCGCGAAGTGATCTGATTGGCTAACTCCAGTAGATGATAAAATAAAAACGGCGGGAGATGTCGACGTAATTTTTCCAAATTACCTCTCAGTAAAATGAACGCTCTACCGCTCATACACTCGTCTCACGTTGTTTCCGACCACCCTGTATATACAAGAGACCACACTTCTAAAAACCACAGAAACACGCAATAGTGAATACATTCCTCCTTATGAGGTTGCATCAGGGCATCTGGCTGTTAATCCGGGTGAAATCAATATCAAGTGCCAACCCAAGTAAAATGCGAAAAGAAGAAAGACAAGAACAGGGTATTATTTTATTCAGGTGATAATATATCCTATTCGACATACAATACATTGTATACCATAAATTTACCATTCAAGATCTGTTAATATATTACCGAGAAGCCTTCGAAAATGTTACCCATTAATCAAAGTGCAACTGGAGTCAAATCTATCTCAGACAAACTGAATGCCTCAGACAGTCTCCCAAGTTTGGCAGGTTTGATCACAGCACAGTCCGGTGATATTTGAAGATGATCGAATTCTCTAACCCATGTCGATAGATTCTCCGGCACGTAAATTAACTCTTGTGGGACAACCAATTGCGACACTTCTGTGACTCCGAAGAAGGTCAAAATAATTGGCAGCATCTAAAAATATTATTATTATTATTATTATTATTATTATTATTATTATTATTATTATTATTATTATTATTATTATTATTATTATTGGTATTAGTATTATTATTAACTATTCAAGATTGGGACCAAATGTTAACGCAATTGTTTTGAAAAGCTCCGGTGTTTTTTTTCATTTTTGAGCTTCTCGAGACAAGTGAACACGTCTCGTATCGTTATTACGGTAGCACAAAGAAGTTTAAACTTTGTTGACTGATGATGTTATTAAGAACTCAACATACGACATATACACAAATGAACGACATGCGATCCCTAAATTTTCACTCACATTTCAGTAATTTCACCATCTGTACATATAAAATAACAGTTTTTGTCAACATTGCTCAGAATTTAAAACAAGAATGGTATTTCTGTATCGGTCGCGTCGACAGTAAGAAAGAAATACAATATTCATTTTCCTTCATACCTCCGTCCGCTGCGAACTATGTCACCTTGCGTAGTGAGGAGGCTTGTGCGTCCCATTGAAGCAGATGTAACCATATCGGAGCGGTATCTGTCGAGAGACCACACTAACGAAAGTTTCATCGAAAGGGGTGGGGGTGGGGGGTAGCAGCCTTTCGGAAGTTGCAAGTCCGCCCATCTAGATGATTGGCTGCTATTGCCTTGTAATAATACTTAACATGGCATAGCTGTATTGATACTGCTACACGGCAGAAAACAACGGGAAATTACAACCATAACTAAATCGTGGGACATGCAGCTCTCTCTCTCTCTCTGTATGAATGAGGTACTGATAATGGCTTCTTTCCGCGTAAAATATTCCGGAGGTAAAATAGTCCCCCATTCGGATCTCCGGGTGGCGACTACACGAGAGGTGGCAATCGTTAAGAAAATGGATACTGACATTCTGCGAGCCGGAGCATGGAATTTTAGATGTTTAGAATCGTTGTGGTAGGTTAGAGGATATGAAAATAGAGATAGACTAAGGAGTTGGTATAAGTGAAGTACATTGGCAGGAAGAACAGGGTTTTTGTTCAGTCGACTACAGAATTATCAACCCCACATCAAACAGGGAAATTGCGGGAGTTGGATTAATAACAAAAATAAATAAACGGGGCGGTGGTTAAGCTACTACAAGCAGCCTAGTGAAGGCATTATTGTTGTCAGGATAGACGCCAAACCACAAAACCAATCCCCGCCACAAAAGTGCAGGTCCATATGCACACTACATCAACGGATAATGAAGGAATCGAAAGCGTATATGAAGTGATAAAACTCAAGATGATCAAGATCAGCAATAACACAAAAAATGTGAAAATGTAATGTGCCACAGAGAGCAAAGAAGCGAGCACGTCATGGCAAGCCACTGACAGGGAGAGCCATGTCTAGTTGCATGCCTTAGAAAGTGGGGAATAATGTCACAATACACATGCTAAGAAGTTGTCTCGGTTTTTTTTGTCAGGTGCAGCCTTTGCAAGGCAGACCATCCGATGAGGGTGGGCGGCATCTCATATGTGTAGGTAACTGCGCGTTATTGTGGTGGAGGATAGTGTTATGTGTGGTGTGTGAGTTGCAGTAATGTTGCGGAACCCTCTGGACCAAAGGTCAGCACGCTAACCATTTAGCCATGGAGCCAATTGTCCCGTCAATGACGGGTACTACAGCTAGTCTCAGAATAAAGTACCGTTCGTAATTTCTACGGAATTATTAATCGCTACTTGTTAATGCACGAGAAGTACTGTAGTTAAATACATTCAACTTTTTATTGGTGTGTAGTGATGAGCGGAGTACTCCTCCATTGTCACAAGGGATGTAAATTAAAGTTCACGCATGAAACACAAATTACTGGTAATTTCATTTTAACATAAGTATAATATCCGTCCACAACAACAATCAATGTTTTCAAGAAGAAGTACGTAATTAGTACCATACAAAATATGAAAGGTCTGGTTCTGGTGTCCCACTAGGAAATGCTGATCAAACTTCGAAAGATTGTATTACTTATTGCTTCGAGTAGTATGATATTTTTCATGTTGTTGGTAATGAGCTGGTGTACGTATTTATCTGCAGCAGTAGGGGCAGGAAGAACATTAGAAATCACCATCAGATTTGTCATTTACAACAGCAGCCCACAGTGAAGAAAAACACAGACAAAATTCCACTTAAAATTGCCGTCGATATGCATCATGGTCCTGACTGAACTTTGTCGTTTTCTCCCGCAGTGCAAGAGTTACTTTTTCTGGATTGTGGAAGTCGGTTGAGGGAAGGTGAAATCTAATTTAACTTAGGCCTATTCATGTTCTACTTCTTAGAATACATGGGAAATTGCTTGCGGAAGAGTAGTTCGGTAAATATCAGTGTAAAAGTACTGAGTCACTGCAAACGTAATATAGTACAAAACGAATATTATCAGAGGGGACTCAAACTTCGGATATAACGAGCTCGATTGCTCAGTCGCTTAAGTGCGGCCAGTATCCGGTATTTGGAAGATAGTGTATTCGAACCCCCCTGTCGGCAGCCCTAAAGATGGTTTTCCGTGGTTTCCCATTTTAGCACCAGGCAAATGCTGGCGCTGCACCTTAATTAAGACCACAAGTCGCTTCCTTCCCATTCCTAGCCCTTTTCTCTCCCATCGTCGTCCTAAGATAGGTCTTATGCCGACGATGGGACAGGAAAGGCCTAGGGGTTGGAAGGAAGCGGCCGTGGCCCTAATTAAGGTACAGCCCCAGCATTTACATAGTGTGAAAATGGGAAACCACGGAAAACCATCTTCAGGGCTGCCGCCAGCGGGATTCGAACCCACTGTCTCCCGGATGCAGGCTCACAGCCGCGCGCCTATAACCGCACGGCCAACTCGCCCGGTTATTATTATTATTATTATTATTATTATTATTATTATTATTATTATTATTATTATTATTATTATTATAAATATTCGCAGGCAAAGTGTAAAATTGGGAATACGGCAGTTAGAATGAATGGATTATTTCATATACACTGACTGACAGTGACAATGCAACACCAAGGAGGAGTGGTTCGAAAGGGATGAAAGTTGGGGAAAAAACAGAGACGGCACGGATGAATAATTGATGTTTATTTCAAACCGATATGCAGGTTACACAATGCGCACGGCATCGACTCATTAGGATGTAGGACCACCGCGAGCAGCGATGCACGCAGAAACACGTCGAGGTACAGAGTCAATAAGAGTGCGGATGGTGTCCTGAGGGATGGTTCTCCATTCTCTGTCAACCATTTGCCACAGTTGGTCGTCCGTACGAGGCTGGGGCAGAGTTTGCAAACGGCGTCCAATGAGATCCCACACGTGTTCGATTGGTGAGAGATCCGGAGAGTACGCTGGCCACGGAAGCATCTGTACACCTCGTAGAGCCTGTTGGGAGATGCGAGCAGTGTGTGGGCGGGCATTATCCTGCTGAAACAGAGCATTGGGCAGCCCCTGAAGGTACGGGAGTGCCACCGGCCGCAGCACATGCTGCACGTAGCGGTGGGCATTTAACGTGCCTTGAATACGCACTAGAGGTGACGTGGAATCATACGCATTAGCGCCCCAAACCATGATGCCGCGTTGTCTAGCGGTAGGGCGCTCCACAGTTACTGCCGGATTTGACCTTTCTCCACGCCGACGCCACACTCGTCTGCGGTGACTATCACTGACAGAACAGAAGCGTGACTCATCGGAGAACACGACGTTCCGCCATTCCCTCATCCAAGTCGCTCTAGCCCGGCACCATGCCAGGCGTGCACGTCTATGCTGTGGAGTCAATGGTAGTCTTCTGAGCGGACGCCGGGAGTGCAGGCCTCCTTCAACCAATCGACGGGAAATTGTTCTGGTCGATATTGGAACAGCCAGGGTGTCTTGCACATGCTGAAGAATGGCGGTTGACGTGGCGTGCAGGGCTGCCACCGCTTGGCGGCGGATGCGCCGATCCTCGCGTGCTGACGTCACTCGGGCTGCGCCTGGACCCCTCGCACGTGCCACATGTCCCTGCGCCAACCATCTTCGCCACAGGCGCTGCACCGTGGACACATCCCTATGGGTATCGGCTGCGATTTGACGAAGCGACCAATCTGTCCTTCTCAGCCCGATCACCATACCCCTCGTAAAGTCGTCTGTCTGCTGGAAATGCCTCCGTTGACGGCGGCCTGGCATTCTTAGCTATACACGTGTCCTGTGGCACACGACAACACGTTCTACAATGACTGTCGGCTGAGAAATCACGGTACGAAGTGGGCCATTCGCCAACGCCGTGTCCCATTTATCGTTCGCTACGTGCGCAGCACAGCAGCGCATTTCACATCATGAGCATACCTCAGTGACGTCAGTCTACCCTGCAATTGGCATAAAGTTCTGACCACTTCTTCTTGGTGTTGCATTTGCTCTGTCAGTCAGTGTATGTAGGATGTGTATTCTCCCAACTTGGATGTATACCAAGTGAAAATCCAACCGCGGTGTAAGAAGGATAATTTCAATATGGCGACCACCAAATTCGATGAAAAGACTGTGTCTACCAATCATATTCTAGTCAACTCTTTCGATCACGCCTTGTGCGTATTGATAGAGCGGATATAGAAAATAATATCCGCATCCACACTTCCTTCATCCGCACCCGCATCCACATCCGCGAATGGTTATCCGCATCCGCAAATTGATTATCCGCGGATCTTATATTCAACTACTGCACAGTATATTACACTCAAGGTATTGAAACGGATAGATCTGTTAAGATAATACAATAGGCCTGACACCTCGCACAAGGACCCCTACAGTCGCAGGTTCATGAGGGACTTCCTCTTGCGAAAACTACCGACGTATTGACCTTTGTTCCTTACTTCCATTAATTGAGGACAGGAGCCAGCTAGGATTAGGTGATATTTTCAGCTTTATGGTCTCAAGGCCCTTTATATATCACTGTTCTCCCATACAAGTATAAAGAGTCGCCTAACCACAAGAAAAAACAAGAGTATACCTGATTGAAAAGCAATAAAGGTAATTATTTAGAAATTACCCGCAAAATTATCCGCACTGCCATAGAGTTGTATCCGCCAAGATCCGCCAAGACACTAACTTCACGGATATCCGTCTAGGGCTCTAGCTATTGAATCGCTCCTTCACCCAGCGTAAGCGGGACTAAACACTTGATCTGATGTCGTTATGTGTATAGTACGGGAATTAAGGGGACTCTACGTATCTGTATCTAGGTTCAGATACCTCTACAAACTATAGGAGTATATATAGGTCTGTTTTCACACCGACTCTGAGCGACAAGAGTGAAATCTCAGTGGGCTCAGAATATCATATTCATAAGTTATAAGTAACTAGCTGTGGTACCCGGCGTTGCCCGGATAGTTTCTGAATGTTTACCTTCAAGATTTGTATTACCAGTTAGTTATGTGTGGAGTGAATTTTTATAGAATTCCGTCTTGAGATTTAGACTGATATTTTACGATCTATTATGTAGTTTTAGAGTTATTTTGATGTGTCTGAATTCAAGTCTTAGATAGTTTAATTTTCGAGTAGAACTTTGTCCTTGTGGAAGCTCGAATTGACTGGGAATAATTTTATTTTTTCAAACAAATAGCAAGTACCTGTACTTACCCGTCGTGCTATAGATATGATGTACACGATTTCAACTATCATTGAAACTGTCCCCAATCAGCGTTGCAACCCCAAAGCAATGGATTCAGCGTTAATCCCGATAATTATAGACTATTTAATGTTAAGCCCATCTCAGCCCCAGATAGTAAGTCATATGTGTACCAAGTTTGGTTGAGAGGTACACTAGAATATACACATTCGTCCGTAAACTTGATCATTTTGGACATTCTCCTTTCTTCACCCGCTATAACACCCCTGCCTATTGGGACTAAACTTTGACTTATACGGCTGCGAGAGTACCACAGTTCATCACAGATACGCCGAAAACTATGGAGTCGACACATATATCGGTTGTTTTCGGTTAGTTTTACATTTCATACCCAAACACGGTTTTTTTTCGGATAGTAAATCATACTTGTATCCAGTTTCGTTAAGAGCTATGATGGAATATAAGCACATACATCCATTACCTCGGTCAGTTTGGACACTTCCTTCTTTCACCTTTCCTCACCCCTATGCGAAAAAAGTCTGAACTTAGACTTTTTAAAAATCTGCAGTGTCATTATTCATCTCAGCGACCCTTAAAACCATGCGATCAACACTATTTTCGATTATTTTTCTAGATCACCCCCTCCCAACTCTCTACGGATGCTAGGGTTGTCTCACCTCCACGAATATTATCTCTTGATAGTCATAAGTGTACCAAGTTTGGTTGAAATCACTCCAGTCACCCTATAAACTACGGATTCGACAATATTTTCGATTATTTTTATAAATCGCGCCCCCTTGCTCCCCACCTCAAAGGAGGCTGAACTTGTACTTTAGAAAAGATCCGGAGTGTCACTGTTCATCTCAGCGACCCGAAAAACTATGGATTCCACACGATTTTAATATCTCACAACCCCTCCCCCTCGACCACCATACTAAAGTGGGTTGTACTTTGAATGTAAAAAATACGAAGTGTCATATTCATTCCAGTGACCCCCAAAAAGATGGATTCGACGCTGTTTCAGATAATTTTTATCTCACTTCCACCACGTCCCCAACCGCAAAGGTGGCTGAAATATGAATTTAAAAAATCCACAGTGTTAACATTCATATCAGCAACACCGAAAACTATGGATTCGACATTACTTTCGATTATTTTTATACCACACTCCCCCCTTCGACCCCCACCACAAAGGGGGCTGAACATGTATTTACAAAATGTCTTAGGTGTCACTATTCATCTCAGCGACTCCAAAAACGATGTAATGACGCTATTTGCGATTATTTTTATATCTCACCCCTCACGCCCGTACCAAAAAGGAGGCTTAACCTGTACTTAGTATATAAAATCCGGAGTGTTACTATTCATCTCAGTGACACCGAAAATTATGGATTCGACACTCTTTTCGATTATTTTTATATCTTAGTCCCCCTTTAGACCCCCACCACAAAGGGGGCTGAACATGGACTAGTAAACAATCTGGAGTGTCACTACTCATCTCAGCGACTCCGAAAACAATGGATTCGACACTATTTTTGCATATTTCTATATCTCAAACCCCTCGCCCACCGCCCACCACAAAGGGAGCTGAACATGAACTTATAAAAAATCGGAGGTGTCTCTATTCATCTCAGTGACTCCAAGATCGATAGATTCTACACTATTTTCGACTGTTTTAATATATCTCTCCCTCCTCGCCCCCGCCCCAAAGGGGGCTGAATTCAGACTTCAACAATTCCGGAGTGTCACTATTCATGTCAGGAACCCCGGAAACGATTGATTCGTTACTATTTCCGAATATTTTTATATCTCACCCCCCCCCCCCCTCCACCAACAGGCTGACCTTGGATTTGTAAACAATCTGGAGTTGTCACTATTCATCTCAGTGACCCTGAAAACTATGCATTCAACACTATTTTGGTTATCTTTATCTCACTTCCCGCACGCACCCCACCCCAGGCTGAACTTCGAATTTTAAAAATCCGCAGTGTCACTATTCACCTCAGCGACTCCGAAAACGATGGTTTCGACAGTATTTTGGAATATTTTAATATCTCAGACCCCAAACGCCTCCCCTCTTCCACTACAAATGGGCTGAACTTGGACTTATAAAAATTCTGCAGTGTCACTATTTATCTCAGCGACCCCCAGAAAAGATGGATTCGACACTGTTTTTGATTATTTCATATCTCACACCCCCGCGCCCCCCACCACAATAGAGCTAAACTTTGTCTGATAAAAAATCTGGAGTGTCACTGTTCATCTAAGCGACCCTGAAAAGTATGGATTCGATATTAGTTCCGTTATTTTTATATACCACCACCCCCTCTCCTCCCACCTTACAGTGGCTCAACTTGGACTTTTAAAAATCTGGAGTGTCACTATACTTCTCAACGACCCCGAAAACTATAGATTCGACACTATTTTCGATTATACTTATATCTGATCCTCCTCGCCCCTCCGCGGCCCTAAGGGTGTTTGGGATGTTTTACCCCCACGCCGTTTCTCTCCTGATACTATGTCATAAGTGTACCAAGTTTGGATGAAATCGCTTCGATGGTTTAGGAGGAGATGTAATACATACATACGTACGTACATACATACAACGACATATTTATGTTGATAATGACTTTTATGGGTTGCCCGCCTGGCGGCCATGATTATTAATTCATTAATGCGTAGTTAGCCGGTTCGAGTCCTGTTGGTCGAGAAACTTTTCAACATCAGAATCTTCGTCCGTCGGATGGTGACGATAAGCCTTGAGCAGACCCCACGGCACTATTCGTCAAGAGCAGGCTACGTGCCGGCACGGGGTTTCACCCTCTCCCTTCCTACTATCATACATCACGTCATTCATTTCATTTCGTTAACACCTCTGATGAGTTTGACGTCAGGAATGGCATCCGGTCATAAAAACCCGTCACCGGGCGAGCTGGCCGTGCGGTTAGGGGCGCGCAGCTGCGAACTTGCATCTCGGAGATAGTGGGTTCACACCCCACTGTCGGCAGACCTGAAGATGGTTTTCTGTGGTTTCTCATTTTCACACCAGGCAAATGCTGGGGAAGTACCTTAATTAAGGCCATAGCCGCTCCCTTCCCATTCCTAAGCATTCCCTATCCCATCGTCATCATAAGACCTATCTCTGTCGGAGCGACGTAAAACAAATAGAAAGAAAAACCCGCCACGACAGATTCATCTCAACTCGTACCCAACACTGGACAAGACTTTTATAGGCAAATTTTTGATACCTTGGGTTACATTATTTCAATTTTCGTAGGGATCTCAAAATATTGTGAAGATGAAATACAGCCCATGTTACTCACTAGTAATGTAGCTTTCTGTTGGTGATAGAATTTTAAAAATCGCTTCTGTTTTTTTTTTTTTTTTTTTTGAGTTTATCCATTATAAACAAGTATACAAACATGAAATTTTTTATGTTGATAATATTAGTAGAGATATAAATTTAAGTACCGGGAATGGTCAAAAAGGGGGGAACAATGGTTGTATAGTACTCATTTTAAAGAGATAAAAGCTAAATTAGGAAATGAACTCAGTGCACGAAGCTCAACGTACGGACTTGCAGCGGTAGTCAGATTTTGTACGACGAATAGAGGAGGGTAGATTTCCTGAGATAATAATGGACTCTCACTCGGCCATGTAGGGTAAGAAACAATGGTTAGACTCAGTCGGACAAGTTACTACCACTAACATAATTGTATATGTATGTAAACATCAACCCATATCTATGATCGATAACGTTACTTGTACACTCATGATGTTTTTCCAATATCATTAATTTACTATTTGTCTTTAGCCCCTTGTGGCTCAGAGGGTTGGACAACATTTGTGTTCTAAATTCAATTACCGATGACTTCATGAACAATTTTTATTGTAGGATAAATGAACAGAGATCCGATTTTTCGAAGATTGAAGGAATCGGACAATGTAAAGGAACAGCTTGGAAAATAAACTTCTCCTAAGGCAATACAACTTTGTCGGAGTTAAGAGAGAAGCTCGGCGTAGGTAGGTGGAGCCCATATAGAGTCTTCTGAGGTCCCATGATTGTCACCCCAAGGTCTCAGGCTGAGGAGCAAACGTACTCTCGACAGTTTGTGAACAATATAAACACTGCGGTATATTTAGCTCGTAAGGCGTGATTAGTATAGTGGATTATCTATTGGCTTTGTACGCAAACAACATAGGTTCGAATATTGGAGGGTTTTAAAACAGAATTTTGATTTTTAGAAACTCGAGGCGTCAAGGAGGGCATCTGAGAGCCGGTCAAAACCCAAAAAATAGTCAGTGTTGCTCCAGAATGGTTCTCAAAAATAAGTATAGTAAGCTAAGAATAGTTCTCGTGGTGGGGGGGATGCTAGAGCAATGGTCTGGCTATTGGACTCCCAATAAAGGGAGCCGTACTCCTGGTTTTAATTCTGGTGACTTAGGGTGGGATTTTTAGTAGCAGTCTGTGATGGCAGGAAAGGCATATTTTATTAAAATCTCTCATCAAGCCCTAGATACTCTAGATAAATTGGAAGGGGGAAGGGGAAATGCCTCTGAAAAGGAACATTGTGTTAATGATGTTTCGGTTTACTTCAAAGAATTCAGCAAGGTACGATTTATGAATGTTCAGCTATGAAATATTAACACAACTGCTACTACCTATAGATGAAAAAATCAAAATATATCTTGCAAAGATTTTTCTTTCGATATCGGATCGGTAAAGACTTTCAAAATTGTTTGAATATGTATCAAGATATTTAGATTTATCCTTTAACTTTTACAATAATATACTGCTGTACAAACCCGAGCAAACATGTTTTATTTCTACGAAATCATATTTCAAAGCGATTAACTCAACAGGTGGCAAATCTTAACAATAGAACTGCTTACGAACAGTTGTGTTTCTTCTTGAATTTGTGTTCGGAGAATGATCCATGTTTTCATTTTGTAATAGTGATTGTTGATCTATGGAACAAAACAATACGAATAAACCTTCTGAACTTTAATTAGAGGAGGAAGTCTAGAACTTAAAAGAAAGGGAAAGGCCAAGAATGGAAAATGATACTTTTCCTAGTTCTGAAAAACTAGAGTTCAAACGAATGAGAAAACGCAACATTTATGAAACACAAGTGCCTAGAAATACTGGTAGGATCAGGGAGAGCCTCACAGACATTACACGGTCACAATCTGCTAACCTTTGGAGAACTGTTTAACGTAGGGTGTCTATTAATTTAATTTGAACTTTCAAGGAAGGGTACCCAACTGTTGCCACGCACATTTTGAATCTATATAGTGCGTCGAATAGAAAACATCGAAATATGCATGTCATGCTAATTACAGCTGCAATGGGCAAGAAACATGGGAGCTACGAGCTGCCAAATATAGACTATGAGTACACATGGAGACAGGTATCCTCGTGCAGATTAGTTCAAACGCGGCTGAATATTGTAGTTGTGCGAGCAAGTTCATTCAGTAATGTTTAAATACTGAAAATAAAATACATTACGCACCCATGGCAGTTTAAGTGCAGTAGACATGAAGGTCGATAATTAATCCGTGGTCTAGACATAAACATCTTTCACAGTGAGTACATAGAATGCAGGCTGCCACACTTTAACTGTCGTATCTGTGATGATCCTTACCATACTTTTGAATGGACTGAAAACGGAAACGTCCGCGGGTTGTACCAATCCAGTACATTTTGCAGCAATCGGCTTCTTGTGAAATTTAGCATATTCTGGAACTGTCTCATTGTATAGAGAATCATCTTCATTTACTGTCCAAGAATCAACCAAAAGAATTCCACCTCCGCCGTGCAGATCCGACCATAACACGTGTTCCAGGAACACTTTCAAATCTTTTTTTTTTTTTTCATGTTTGGTGATCTGCTAGCATATGTTTTCACACTGGGGAATTGAAGTGTCATACTTGCTGTAAATTTACCACTGGGTTCCGAGACGAGAGCATATTACGGCAATGCATGCTTCATTGGAAGAAGGGTGCCATACATTTCAATAACAGGTATTATCGTGTATGAATGTGTGGTTGCTCCAACTGAACCCACGGTACCATAAATCATCTTTGGTACATTGACGGGAAGAGTTCTCCCAGAACGTAACTCTTCCCAAATTCTTGACTGATCTGCATTATTGACCTGCTCTGGTGTAAAATTATACTCCACAATGAAACGCCTTACTTCCGTAATAAACTCATCAGCTTTCTCTTCTATATCAGCGGCATCACTAACAAGTCTCCTGCCAACTTCACGCGTGATCAATGCGAGAATCACTCTTGTTTTTCTGTTGAGCCGCTGCATTCATGATTTGGAAGCTTTGAAGGTCGACGTGTTGTTTAGATAAATTTATTCCTTAAAAGACATCGCCCAGATTCGTAGCATTCGGTCGTGTATCATTCCATATTGTTTTCGCATGGCAATGAACTGATCACGTACCTCGTTATTTATTCTTTCTTGTATCAGCTTCCTGTTTCTGCCATGTCGTTTCAGCGTCTTTTCGAAGTTTTTCAAAATTGTCTTGTTTTATATTTGCCTTTCTTTTTTGCTATTACGGTAGTGAATTTGGCCCTAGGGGAGATGTCTTCGGATAGTCCGAGAGGGCACCATTGTGAAGGATAACTTCCTTTTGGTGCTTTGTCCACATTCTGTAAGCTTAAGCCAAGTAACCTTCAACAAATGTTGTTCTATTCTTCTTTAGTGGTGATGAATAATACGATGAACCACTGCTCTTGTCACTGCCACACAATGCTGGACTGCTTTCCGAAGTCGTCTCATTTTCTAGCTGTATCGCTGGTTCATCTCCAAAATGTCCGGCTCCATGGCTAAATGGTTAGCGTGCTGTCCTGTTGCCATAGGGGTCCCGGGTTCGATTCCCGGCAGGGTCGGGAATTTTAGCCGTAATTGGTTAATTCCGCTGGCACGGGGCTGGGTGTATGTGTCGTCTTCATCATCATTTCACCCTGATCACGACGCGCAGATCTCCTACGGGAGTCAAATCAGAAACAGCCGCACCTGGCGAGCCAAACTTGTCCTCGGACACTCCCGGCACTAAAAAAGCCATACGCCATTTCATTTCCAAAATCACTTTCAACATCATCTTCATCGGTGAATTCTTCATCTACCATAAGAGTTCTATACTCTTCAACAAGAGCGTTTTCATCGAGAAGCTGTTTTCTAATCCGTTCGAATATGCGATCTACCGTAGTAGTTTTTTCTCCTAAATACCGAAGAAATCCACTAACAACTTAACGACCGCAGCTGGTTTCATTGTGTAACATCCTATTCACACAACAGGTCGCATTCACCTATATATACGTAACCAGCAGACCGGCTCCGCGCTCAATGCTCCCCTCCACCTCCTTCCACTTCCAGCGGTCCATAGCTAGAGCCCTGCGCGGATATATAAAATAATATCAGTATCCGCTCCACATCCACACTTCCTTCATCCGCACCCGAATCCGAATCCGCGAATGGTTAACCGTATCCTCAAAATGGTTATCCGCGGATAATTTAAATATTTAACTACAGTATATTGTAGACATTATACTGTATAGGCTTTTGGGCTTATGCCATGTCGAGAAAAATAAGGTTGAATTCTTTACGTTTCGCAGGGAACTGTGCTCTGCCTCCTCAGAAGAATCTAGACTGTCCACGAGAAAGGCTTATTAAACAATGACTCTTTTAGACGTTATAATAGAAGTGGAAATGGTACGTTCATTTGCCACCAGATGGCTCCCAGGACGTGGCACAACGCTAGCGTTCGAAGCGGAAGCTGACCGAACCATCACAATCAGACTAAGCGGTTCACATAACGTGTGTACTTAATATATGACATTGACAGGTGAATGATATAGACACAAGCCTGAAATGAAACATCTGGCGACGAGGAACGTACGATTTTTTTTTTTTTTTTTGCTAGGGGCTTTACGTCGCACCGACACAGATAGGTCTTATGGCGACGATGGGATAGGAATGGCCTAGGAGTTGGAAGGAAACGGCCGTGGCCTTAATTAAGGTACAGCCCCAGCATTTGCCTGGTGTGAAAATGGGAAACCACGGAAAACCATCTTCAGGGCTGCCGACAGTGGGATTCGAACTCCCTATCTCCCGGATGCAAGCTCACAGCCGCGCGCCTCTACGCGCACGGCCAACTCGCCCGGTACGTACGAATTTGGAAAACACCGAGATGAAATAACAATAGTGAAGGGACAGGGAAGGGACCTACCTGCCTAAATAGCTTAAAGGCTGGCAACCAGGTATTACTTAATTGATAGCCGGTGTCCCTGTTGAAATTGTTAGGATTTCTTCGTATTTCCACAGCTTCCCGTATAATCCTGGACTTGTAGTGTCTAGTGTGGGTAAGAGATCGAGCATCTCGGAACATAACATCATGACCCGACGATAAAGCGTGCTCAGCTATTCCCGATTTGTCCGGTTGGTTGAGACGAATATTACGTTCATGTTCTTTGATACGGATACCAATGGACTTGCATGTTTGGTTTTTCACATTCATACGAGAAAAATATTTGGATCACGGTTGATTCTTTACCAGTCCTAGTTCTGTCCTATTTTGTCGTCACCATAAAAGCTGTCTGAGTTGGTCGGATGTAAAACCAAAATATTGTTAATTAAAAGCGGGTTTTTGATGTGTCGTGGATGGGTGAGGTTTTCAGCTACTGGTGGATAGGGAAATATTTCGCACATTTTTAGACAGCTCTGTATACGTCTGAGTAACCCAGATGATGTAATACGGCATATTTGAATTCAGAATGTCACTCCCGAAACTATCAGTAACTAACAATTTAGGGAGGTGCTATTATAGGTACAAGGGAGACGGAAAAACAATTGTATGTAAATCGTGACGTTCCGTACGAATGAAAGGAAGATATTTATATTTCTAAATGGTCCTTAATTATACAAGATGTAGGGAAACAACTCGAGGAGGATAGGGATAGCTGGAGTATTCAATATGAAAGGCATAAAATAAGAGACTTCAGCGTTACAGTTGTGGGGAGATGACTTTGGAGGCCAAATAAATGAGCGAATGGGCGGGGGGCGTATCACTTTACGCCAATGCATGCTTCATTAGCCGCTATGCTCATTAGTGTAGATCTTCATAAAGAATTAGACTAAAATATCTAAACACATTTCATCTAGGGAAGGTGGCGGTGGGGGCGATTATCGTTTTAAGGGTGAGCCCTTCCCGCGTCCAGGTAAGACACAGCCATAAATCCCCGACAGTCAGATGTAATCTCAGGGTATCTCATCAAACAAGAAAAATATTAAATTTTTCTTGTAGGTTAGGCTTTACGTGAATTCGGAGGAAAACGTAGGCTCCGTACGCGATAATCACCGATGAACGTCTCCATCCTATCGCATAGAAATGTAAATTCATCATCAACCGCATAATTCTAACGCAAATCGCATGATAAACACCTTACAAACTAAGTCAATCTACTTACAATTACTACAAATTACCATTCACTGTATTATAATATAATGAGAAAACATATTTATTAAACTAAGAAATCTAAGTAAGAATTGAGAACTCATGTAATTATAATCTTCCAGAACTGTTGCTCAATAATTATTCGTGAAATTCAATATTTAAGTCACCGCGGGCTTACAAAACAAAATAATATGATATAATGAATTCTCTGTTTCTGAAATGAATTCAAGTTTCCATATTTATGATCATCATTGAAAAATTAAACTAGTCATTCACATGCATCACTGTATCACAATTACATTACAATTTTAATTTATTATTTTTTTTTTTTTTTTTTTTTTTGGAATTCCACCATTTAATTTATAAATCTTCAAGTTATGAACTCTGAATTCGTTAATGTAGAATATCATTGCGAAGAACTGTATTATGACGACTGACGTGCTAAGGTTTCCATCCCTATTGCCTCTTAAATCACGGCTCCTAATATACTATCTTTTAATTTAAAATTTTAGCATGAATTATAAAACAACACTCAAAATATAAAATAATCTATTTCACTATTCTACCTAAATAATTCTTAATTTATTTCTATTCGGCTCAATATGCATTCACTCGTTGAATTTATCTCTAATATATCATATGTGCAAGTAATTCAATAAGTATCTGCGTTATGATATGTCGGTACTATGTATATACGTCGCCTCTACTATATATATCGTCTTAACATACCTCACCCTTCTCATATGTTAAGAGAATACGTCACAAAATTCATATATCTTAATATTAACAGCTGTATTCTATACTACTTCACCTCTCAAATCTCAACTATATACGAATATTCACCATCCATACCTTATTTCATGTCACTCCCGCGGTGTATTTCTTTCCCTGTGCTTGCATCGTCTAACTGATCCAATATCATTCATATCTAGCATCTACCATCCATAGATATGTCTCATGATTACCACAACTCACATTATCTTACTCAAATCAATTCATATATCTTCTTACTACCTTATACAACCTTCCATTAATTCCATTTCATCTTTCTCAATATCTACTCTCATCATTAATAACCTCCTTCATAATAATTGCAAATAGTGAGGCATAACATTCTTCTGTACGTAAATACTCCTTTACATTGATCAATTCTCTTCCAAAATTACGATGCTTAACCTTAAATACTGCGTTTGTGCATTTAACAACATTACTTTACAAGGAATAACTCGACTATATCTTTCACTTCTCACATGCGATCCACCTGTGACGTAATCTTTGACTGAATGTTTTCGCGAGATTCATAGATATTATTCACCATATGACAATCTTTGCAATCAGCTGTTATATAACTTTTCTTCCTACTCGTATTCTTAACTACCTCGTTGATCCACTTGTTCATCCATAGTCATACTTCACGAGATATCTATCTAATTATACACTAACTTAATATAGTATTACCAGCTTAAATGTAACGCACTTCACTTCACTGTTTCACTTGCACTCTTAAATACTTCACACTTAGAATACTCTATTCTAATGCATATGCCTAGCCAAATTAAGAATTATATTACTTATTATAAACACTTAGCTCGTCTTTCATCATATCAGCCGTCAGTTGCTCTCCTTCTGCTCGTCACATCGCTGGTTCATTGCCCATGGTTCGAGGTTCGGCTGGACTCCTGATCTCATCTTAGGTAGGTTCGGCTGGGCGAATTCCTCCTCTCATCTTGGGTAGGTTCAGCTGTTCGGATGATATCTCCCACCTGGTTGGTCCATCTGGATGCTTAGCAAGTCATCTTCTTCTCGGAATAACTGCCAATAAAATCAAATATTATCGAGAAGTAAATATTCATTTTAGATTCTTCTTAGAATAATATTTCATTTAAACTATTCTCTTAGTCTTCTCTTGTGTTATAATTGACCAGTTCTCTAAGTCTGCGTAAGATCACTCGTCTTGTCTTACAAAAATCTTCGAATTTAAATTATTTATTTTCTAAAATATTATTCCCTCCTCGATTTTCCTTCTAATGGAGTAATTCTCTCTTCTGGCAGGACCTAGTATTTACAGTGCACTATGTCTTCTGGTATGAGCTAGAGCAATTTTGTTACTTTCATTGACCTGTCTCTGTCTTATCCTTGGCTTTGACAATATGAAAGTGACTGAGGTATGAGCGATGCTAGTAATGCCACTTCTTGTGCAGCCAGTCCCTGGTATGAATGGTGTGAAAACGTTGCTCATAGGGTCGGTTGGTGCATGCATTTCAGTGAGCTTGGCAGACTGATATGTAATAGCAAATTCTGGCTCGGTGAGGAAAGTAACGGGAAACTACCTCGCTCCTCTTTTCCCTAGTACACCTCTTCAGTGATGCCTAGGCCATCTATGACAGCTGATGGCAGAGCTGTTGAGAATCCAACCAGCCTTAGGGCTGAAGACTGGACATACATACACACATCCTTTTCTCTTTTTACGGCCTACAGTTTATGATTCCCGAAGTATCGCTGATCTTGCGCAGGTTGTTTTGCCGTTTTCTTTTAAATTATAATAGCTTTTCTTCAGAATTTCTGCCGGAATTTTTACAATTTCCTTTCTTCTACGGAGCAACAGCAATTTGCTCCTTGTCTTCTCGAGTTCAGTTTTTCAATAATCTATTCTATTTTACTTGTTTTTTTTTTAAAACAATTCGCTTGACATTGCGCTGCTCTGCACCGCCTTTGAAATGTATTCGTTCTAAGCTAAACATGGCCTCCTATTGTATCTAAAGGTTAAGACTTTCTTGTATACTCTCTTGGGTCTGGAACATGTCCGAAAATGCAACGGGCACAAGGGAAAGTGCAACTGAACAACTATCCTCTATTAACAGTAATCAGGGGGAAAATGTGGAAGGGGTCCGACACTTCGAACAATTAAGGTATCGGTCAATGAAATACAAGGGCCACGAAGGGCACGAAAATGAGACACCCTAAGCCTCGTAAAGCTAATATCGTCGGGGTAGGAAATAACAAGAATTTTTCAAGGGAGGTCGGATAGGAAAGATGAAAGCGGGGAGCCTGGCGAAAGTAAGTGGAAGCATGCCAGAATCAGCTAGAGGAACCGTGGGCACCAACCCACGTTCCCAAGTTGAGCCCCATGGTCACCCTTTCTAGTCATCTATAACGAAAGATACAGTGGATGTTATTCTACCACCTACAATCACAGGAAAGTCGACCAAGGAAAGTCACTCTTTGAACATGTGGTCCTAATTGAATAGCCCTGCTCTGCGGTGAGTTGACGCAACACGTCCTCATGAAAAATATATTTTAGGTTGAAAATACTTCTCCATTAGCATGAACATTTTTATTAGTTTGTTTACTAGCTGACAAGGCAAAGCACCCTGTAATATCGGCTTTCGAAATTTGAACAAAATCACAAAATAACATTTCGATCTCCTTGATGAAATGGCAGTACGTAACGATATTGAAAATATATGAGTTCGATATATATTTCTTCTGGTATTTGAGGAAGCGTATTGATTCTAAATCAAATGGTAGGGAAACAGGCAAGCAGCAGTGGGTTCCAACTGCGTGTGGCGGCATATGTCTGGCCGCGAGGCGGATTGTGATTTCAGCTTATCCCCGCCCTCTCTGAGGAAGAAAGAGATAGCGAGAGGAAGAGAGGGGCGGTCCTGGCCTCACTTTTAACACTGAAAATATTGCCTCTCAGGAACTTCCGTCCGGATCGTGCAAGTTGGCGTGCATAGGCGCCAGACAGCCGCCCCCTTCCCGGCCCCCATGCCATCTCGTCTCCACGCCAATTATGCATCTCCTGGAAACTAAAATAAAAAGGAAACTTTTTTAATTTACGTAAAAGAGCAATATTTTCAATTACATCGCTCAGTTAGGATAAAGCAACGTATAAATTCGTTGCCCTGTCCGGATAGTAATTCGATCAGGAGAAAGTAATATTTACGTTAATCAGTGGTAGCGGTTCTAATTGAACTTAGACTTGTTTAATAGAAAGAGGCGCCAATTAACCTTCTCAAGTTTGTGTAACCTTCAGAGCTATCAACACATAAGTCCTATCGTCCCTGTAAATTTAAGATTATTTCATTTTAATTTGAAGTTCCAAAAATAATAATTTCGCCCGGGTACGCTGACTCAAAGCATTGTTTCATAATCTGTAAATAAATTAATTATGTATAACAGAGAATACTCCGCTTTCCCACGTTGAGTAATCGTAGACTGAAAAGTGGGGTACTATTTATTAGTATCTATAATGCAACATGGACTTCTGGTACATCAGATAAAAAGTCACCTGCAGAACATGCAAATAAATAGCATGTAGGCCTACTGTAAGTAAAAAGGTAAACCTCCTGTAGATAGACAAACTGAATTTTATTTTTGAATAGTAATATGACAGCTGAGAGATAAAGGAAATATATGAGCCAAAAATAAGCTACTATCATCAAGTATATAGCATTAAATGATTTCGTGTGGTTGGGCTAATGATTGGAATGCGTGTTACAAACTCATAAAATCTGCTGTGGAATATTGCAAATCCTTTGGAATCCAGTCACATATTTGCCAGGATGTTGCACTCTACCCTCTGAAGTGGTCGATCCAGACAATAGGGAATCATCTGTACAACCTCAAGAATTAATACATAGCATATAATTGACATGAAATTATTTCACTTCCCGTTAACCTGTAGCTTCCATTTTTCTCATCTTACTATAGGTTTCATGTTTAAATGAAAATGTATGATGGTATACTTTGCCCGAACTGTCTGGGAAGTTAAGGTTAATAGATAAAATTCCATGCTAGAATTTAGATTAGTGTTTCATATTGGTATTAAAAGAAAGTAATTGTTACAATTTATTCTAGAAGAGTCATCAGCTCATTCATTATAAGGAACCACAGAGGTCCTGCAATTGTTTAACGATGACCGTACTCCCACTGCAGAATATTGCCGCAAGACTGAGATCTTCGAACACGTTCTTGGTTCTTGTATAAGAAAAACCAGACATCACAAAATCCGGACAAAGAACACAAGTGCCGCTTCCTAGCAACGCATGGAAATTTGTATCGCCCCAGAGGGGAGCAGCTGACGGACCGACATAATCGCCATCGGATGCAGAAATAATAGTGCTGTAATCTTAGATACAACTATTAGATTCAAACTGAGCTCCAGAGAAACACAAAGAAAAGAGAGCCGACTATGGGCCAACAGGTATATTTCAAAGATTTTTTCTCTAGGCCCATAGACTTTCCTCCACAGACTGGCACCTTAAAGAAGATCACAGTATCAGTCCCAAAAAGACCGATCTTTATCTTCAGTAATCACTGCTACTGAGAAGCTACAGCAATAACAACAAAAAAAACCATGTAGATCACATTTACATTTTAAGCAACTCAAAATTTGTTCACTTTGCCTGATTGGTAACCCAGGAATCTGAGAAATGTAGGGTGAATAAACCCTAATTATTTATGCAATTTCTGGCATTAAAGCTGCTGGATTGTTAATCAGTGCCAGAGGATTTATGAGAAAAACTTTGTCAACAGTCTGCGAAATCATGTGTTGAATTGGCGCTTGCCACTTCTAAGAACTAAATTTTCTTTTTTTTTCTGATTTATCTAAAAGTAGACTACTCTAGACTGAAACAAATTTATAATATCCCGAATTCCTATTCAAAAACCCTTTCGTAATAATAATATGCAAATGTCCCTTGTTTCTCTTAATTTGTTAGCTCGCATTCCCCTTATACTGTAATATTAAATAGGTTTGCTCGTGTAGTGGTAACGGTGTAAGTCCCAGCTTGCAAAGCTTTCCGTAGAAGGGATAACATTCTACAATAATTTGTGTTAACACTATTATTTTCATCACCGTTTAAAGTCCCTTATTGGAAATATGTTGTGATGGAAAAATATTAAGTCTTTGCGGTTTTTTATCATCTGGACATAACTGCGTTTAGCAATAAATGATGAAAAGAAGTTATTTTAAATTTATTTGTTGAAACTGAATGAGAGTAACGTGCTTAAAAATAACAGAAAATGAATAACAGGTGTTATTTAAATCAATAATACTCCCAGTTCTATTAAAAGTTTAATTTTTACTATTTAAACATTATAAATCCTATTTACCTGATATCTCAGTACTTCAGTTAAATTGGCTGCACTACATACATATCAGTCAACATAATTCTCATCTATTAGGTCTACAGACGATATCTGGAACTGATTATAAAATTCTTATTACTATGGTCCTTGTATGTATTTTAACAGTTCCTCAACGCTATCTTCATGGTTATGGGGACATTTTTCGGCATATGAAAAGAAACAATCACTACTGATCTTCATTTAGGTCAGTCACCCAGGCAGATTCCCTATCTGTTGTTTTTCTAGCCTCTTCTTAAATGATTTCAAAGAAATTGGAAATGTATTGAACAACTCTCTTCTTAAGTTATTCTAATCCCTAACTCCCCTTCCTATAAACGAATATTTGCTCATATTTGTCCTCTTGAATTCCAACTTTATCTTCATATTGTGATCTTTCCTACTTTTAAAGAAACCACTCAAACTTATTCGTCTACAAATGTCGTTCCACGCAATCTTTCCGCTGACAGCTTGGAACATATCACTTAGTCGAGCAGCTCGTCTCCTTTCTCCCAAGTCTTCCCAGCCCAAACTTTGCAACATTTTTGTAACGGTACTCTTTTGTCAGAAATTACCCAGAACAAATCGAGCTGCTGATTAATTCTTCTGGCTTGGGAATATGGTGTTTGTGCTTGCCTCAACACTCTCCTCTTCAAATTTCTTCATCGACAAGATGATATCTGACGTTGCTTCACTGTCACGTTCTTCCCATTCTGTAATAGCAGCCGCGTTCTTGCTGACCGGTTCAGGCTCAACCTTTATCCCAGCTACATACGCCGACGTACGATTTTTAACTAACACAGCCTTCATGTGAATTTTCCACGTGTCAAAGTTGTCCTTTGACTAGGTCTCGATGCGCACCATACTTGAAGTGTTCATCTTCGCAGGCTATTGCTTTGCAGAAGACACTTGGCTAAATGTTCAGGGCCGATGACCTTCGATGTTAGGCCCCTTTAAACAACAAGCATCATCATCATCATCATCATCAGCTAAATGTTCAACTCAACTTCGCCAACCGTGCGCGAAACGACATTTTCACGCGTCTATTTTTCAGTGTATTTTATCACTACAATTTAATCACTTCCTGTTGAAAAGGCACGATATTTCGGAAAGTAATAAGGTCAGCACGGTTTATATTAGAATTATACTATTTATTACATACGTAAATCACAGATGGATGCAGGGATAACAATAGCCATGGAGATTACAATCGTGACGTTTCAGAATGGAAAAAGGAACTGTAGTGTGTTGGTGGCGCTACTTGATGGTGGCTCAGCCAGAGTCATATGAATATATATAAATATTCGCAACACGTATGTTGTAGTAAATAATGATGATACATTGAGGGTAAATCTGAAAGACTGAGGGAAAATTATTTCAAAGTTTTATTGTAAAGTGCCAGCTAATTACAGTTGAAGAAAATAATTTATAGTTATTAGTAATGTTCTTAATGACTGGTGAATGTTCCTATAGGTGATGATGGTGATGACGATAATAAATGTCATATTAGTGAAATAATAACCGTCTGAATTTAGTTAATATTACCCAAATATTGACTCTGGCTTGTTACGTAGAAATATTTAAATGGAAATTTCAGCAGGACTACTTGATAAGTGGTAAATGTAGTGCAATTTCTAACACTGACAGAAGAGAATTCTACAACTCCGGTCTGTGCACAAGAACAATACTAGTGACCGATTCCAAGGTTATTTTACGAATGTTTTAGTTCACATTCACTAATTTCGGGATATAACATGTGTAGGTTGAACTTGTTTACTTCGTTGTACTATTACGATAATTCTAAAGCGGATTTTTTATTTTCTTACATCGACATGAATTTAAAGTTTTTCGACCAGAATTTTATGGTGTTGGACATATGAATAGGAAGTTGTAGGTTTCATACTTGGTTATCAATTATTTAATATTACTTAATGAAATTAAATTGTATTATTATTATTATTATTATTATTATTATTATTATTATTATTATTATTATTATTATTATTATTATTATTATTATTATAAGGGCAAATCTTCAAATATGAAAGTTTTATACATATATCATGCTACCGTGTAACGCGTTGTTTAACTGTAGAATGTTACATGAAGAGAAGCGTGAAATCTACAACTCATCCATAACATTTTATCGAGAAAAGTTCAGTTAATACCTATTTAAAGCATAGTTTTGATAATTGGTGCAAGAAAGACAATGCCCATGATATGTTTTTCAATTTGATTATGAAGTGTGTCTTTACGCTATGAATGGCTCCATAAGTACATTTAGTAACCGTTTATAAAGCTAATGTACAATTCATTTGCATCATATTATATTAGCGAAACTGAAATGAATTTCTTCAGGTTTTCATATCATTCCGGTATATTGTAAATAATATGTAAGTTTATAGTGGTGAATTATGTATTAAAGTTTGTTTTAAATATAATTTAATATATTAACATAATTATATTTTTAGCTTTGTCAATCTAATCAATTAATGTTTTGTGGAGAAAACAGAATAATGTTTATTCAAAATAAATAAAAAATAAAATATTAACTCACAGGTTCAATTTAACATCTCTTTCATCGTTAATAGAAATGTTTAAATAATGAATTAAATTTTATTATTGTCCTCTAGGCAGACAAGTATTCTGATTTAAATAGAACAATCACACATCTTCCATTCCTAATGCAGTTGGGCTGTAGGAATATACCTACACTAGCTGTTCATATGAAATGCTCCTTTATTTGAACCATTTATTACATTCCAATATATCACTTGGCGTGACAATTTTCTGACAACAGATATAAATTTACAGAATTTCTTCAAACTTTTTGGACCTTTGCAATAGTGATCAACATGGGAAGTTGGGAGAAAACTTTTATTTAACTGGTGCTGTGCAAGAATCTTTTCATCTCTCTCAGGCATTTAAGTCAGTCCAATAAGGCGAGGAAACTTTCAGGGTAAAGGAACACGTGTTGTAAAATACTTTGCCGACAGCTGGTTTTCTTTTTTTCAGTGACTTCGCCAAATGGGACGGCCAGCACTCGCCTCTCTGCTGCGTTCCACCTCCTGCTCCTGGTGATTGGCTGTTATGCCGCCAGATAGCTCCACCGGCTTGGATCAGCAGCGCCACGGCTTGTGTTCAGTGTTACCAAAAAGTAGATCAAGATGGGAAACCTAAATAAAGATGAAAGAAGCTGGAGCAGCAAGAACTAGTCATGTGAAAAAAAATCATTTAAAATAGAAAAAGACATTCAAGTATAGTGTTTTTGGAAAGGTAAAATGAGAAAAAGAAAACTGTTTTTAGTTCTGTCATTTCGATGGTAGCATTATTCCTTGCCCTTTGAAGGAATAAGCAATAAAATATAGATATCTCTTGGTAACAGATAATCGCTGCTGTATTATTACGAAAATGACAGAACTGACAATCGCCAACAATGACTTAACAAGAAATAAATAAACAGTGTGTTAAGTAAACAACTTTGAGGTAGAAAGAAGAGAGGCTATTAAAGACATTTTGTTGGTCCAAAATGTTGAGAACTTTAAAACAATTAGTTTCAAAGAGAAAAATGTTGCAATTATTGTTGTACATATTTGCCTGTTGTATAGGGCAACTCATTTTTACAGTGGCTTCTAGAATTTAAGGGAAAGGAATTTGTCTAAATTAGAAACAAATACTACAGGTCTATTGTAGGAAAACTAGTAGATAAATAATAAAATGTTTAAAGCCAGCGCTTTGAAGATGCAGGCAAAATGAGACCTAGGGTGCCGTCCGCAGATCTCTTGGACGCGGACTTGCCAAACAGAAATGAGAAGTTAATGTGGACCGCTCAAAGTTTTCAAACGAAAGGAAAGAAATTATATTCATTGTTGTGATCTTACCTGTGAAATGGTGTCGATCTTAATATAAAACTCTTATAATACTGTTATCTTGCTGATTGTAATGAACTATATATTTTCTTGGCTAGTTTCTAATGGATTTAAGTTCGATTCATTGAATTTAAAGTGACAATGTAGGATTGATAAGTACGGTACCTAACACACAAAAAAAGTGAAGAATTTTCATGACTTTCTGACTTTCTAGTTCGTATATACCTTACATAGGTTACATTTAAAAGAGAAATTCACCTACCCCTTACCAGTTCCCATCTTGTGTTGAAGTACGTACTGTACATATTGAGAAACGGTAAGTGCTACAGACCCTAATTCCATTTCTGAATTCTAGCCAGATACTACTACTTATCCTTGTCCCACAATCTAGTGCCATATTCCTGTAAGTTATATGATTTTCTAGAAAAAATGATTTTCTTTTGTAAGTAATATTCATAATATGAGCTAATGCTGACACAATCTGTACCTTACCTCTATAAATATTCTTTTTTGTATAGTTCAATGCTGTTGCACCTTAATGTCTTTACATATAACATCAGTACGATCAATATTTTGTACACATTAATGCATTTCCATCATCTTGTAGGTAGATTCTTACGTGTTCCATGTTAATTTGTCAAGGAATAAGTTTGGATGTCTTGATGATGTATTTAATACAACATATTGTTTAATTTTTCTCTATATGAGAGTGGATTGTATTCCTGGAAGAAAATGTTTGAATGATAAGAAAATTATCTTAAACGAGGATTTATTTTACCGTTATGAAGTGAAATAAAATTTTGAGAAACGGGTGAAAATGAGTTTTAATTAACTCCTATGATCCAAAGAAATGTTCAATCCAACATTCCTATATTAAGGTCAGCAACGTATACAGGTTAGTAATTACAATTCACATTAATTGTCTTTATAGATGAAAAATATTGCTAAACACTGACTATTATAGAAGAATTAAAATTATTCATTGTAACACTGGTGAACAATAAATGAAACTCTTTACTCCTGAATTGAATCATCATCATAAATACCATAACAATTCTTTGAAAAGTTCAAGAACATAGCCCCTACAACAACCTGACCCTTAGCACAAATCCTAAGCACGAGATTAGGTATATCATTAAATCAGTACCTTTTTTCAATTTGCTAGACGTCGCACCAACACAGAAAGGTCTTACGGTAACGATGAGACAGGAAAGGATTAGGAGTGGGAAGGAATCGACCATGATCTTGATTAAGTTACAGCCCGAACATTTGCCTGGTATGGAAATGGGAAACCACGGAAAAAATCTTCAGTTCTGCCGAGGGTGGGATATGAAACCATCATCTCCTGAACGCAAGCTCACAGCTACGCGGCCCTAACGACCTCGGCCACCTCGCTTGGTCTCTGGTAACAGTGGATCGAGGTTGACTTTCATTAACATTCAGGTTAGAGGAGGAGTCTCTTCACATTTGTCCACGATTTCTTGTGATTTCGTGCTAAATAACCGTAAAGAGGATCAGAAAGGTATTTGAATTTTGGCGATATAAATATTTTTAATATAGCTGTCCTGATTATTCTGATATTATTCTACTCTTTTTTAGGGTATGCATTGTTTCTGGACCGTATTGTAGCGTTCATTGCTTTTATTGAGCAACAGTAAGTTAATAATGAAACTGGCTGTTTTAAAGCGAGGAGTTAAGAGTGTATGGTTTTAAGTGAAATATTTAAACATAATAATAATAATAATAATAATAATAACAATAATGATAATAATAATAATGATAATGGTAATAATAAACTACAGTCTATTAAGAATAGGAACCAAATCCAAGGGGATCGCAACAGACTGCTTAGCATTTGCCGATGGTATTTCTGTTCTCTCAAACGACATAGAAACCGCTAGAGCTCAAGTTGAAATTTTAAAGGAAATTGCCGAATAAACTGGTCTGCAGATATCGTTTGAGAAAACAGAAGTAATGAATAACATCAAAGAGGCTCCACCAAAACTCCATACAAAATACGGGGACATCACCCGAGTAGACAAATTCAAATACCTGGGTGAGATCATTATGAAAAATGGACTGAACAAAGAAGCACTTCAGGAGCGAGTACGCATACTGGAAATAGTGTACCAAACATCCCGTGCAATCTAAAACAAAAAATGCCTTTCCCAAAACACCAGCATACATCACTATGAAACAGTTCTGAAGCCAGTAGTTCTATATTCAGCCGAAATCCTGTCTCTAAATGCCAACAAAGGACTCCTTGAAGAACTGGAGAAAAAAAGAACGCAAAATTGTGAGAGGAATCTTGGGATCAAAGTACAGAAATGGAATCTATCAAAAGAGATCCAACGAGGAAGTCTACAGCAAAGTAGAGAAAATTACCCACACGATCAGAAAAAGACGGGCACGATTTTACGGTCATCTGAAAAGAATGAACGGAAGAAAGTTAACCACAATTCCCTGGTTTATAAATACCAAAGAAGACCTGCAAATGCTACATATCTCAGCTGAAGACGCCCTTAACAGAGATCTCTTCCGCAAGAAAATATTTAAGAACGGGCTAAACCGAGACGAGCAACCGAAGAGAAGACACGGTGCCCCTTGGACAGAGGAGCGTAAGCAGGCCCACTCACAAAGAATGAGGGAAATTTGAGCTCTAAAGAAGGCCCCAAGTTCAGTGTCAAATGCAACAATACTTAACGTGGTCCTTGATAGCCCCAGCGAATTATATAATAATAATAATAATAATTATAATAATAATAATAATAATAATAACAATAATAATAATAATAATAATAATATAATTAATTCCACATGTATTATCTGTCAAGGATCTATATAGTCCTGAGCAAGTGACAAGTGAAGCAAGTATGCAGGAAACTGACTCAACCGAGCATGGGAGTATCAACAAAGCAACATCGGTGCGCTATAGGGAGGTGGCAATACAGGATGAAAATGAAATCAATACAGACCGGAAACAATAACCGTAACATCATGTAGACGGTGTTAACATCAGTGGTGGTGTTGGTGCTATTGGTGATCGGTGGTAGTGAATTAAATCCAGGACCTGGACTGTCTTGAAAAGATATGGAGAAGCTAACGGAGACCATGAAAGAAATATGTCAAGTGGAAAAATGCAGGAAATTATTTTGGAGAAAAATAGGGAATCTAAGGAGTTGAGGACTTTCGTAGAAGCAGAACTCAGTGATATCCTGCAACAAGATAAGATTGAGATGCATGAAACGAAGAAAAAAGTCAGGGAATTTTAAGAAAGGATAAAAAGGAACGGAAACGATGGAAGACAGAGAAGAGGAGAAATATAGTAATCTATTGACGGGTAGAGTCAGATAAAGAGACAAAAATGCATTATTGGAGAGAGTACTTTCCTTAATCAGGCAGAAACTGCATTTTGAATGTTATGACAGTGGCATTGATTGGAGGTAGAGACAAATAAAGGAAAAAGGACAGGGATACGGGGAGCGAGCACGGCACAGCTGTGACAGCATCAGCTGACCAAGACGAAACCAAAGGCCACGACGACCCTGCTACGAAATCGAGACATCTCCAATCCAGAAAAGCAGAACAGGGAGAAGAGGTGTTTCCAAGGAGCGATATACATTAAGTTCAGGAAAACTATAAGAAAGAAACTTAATCCAGCGTTAAACTTAAAGGACATTTGGGTTAAGAAAGGACTGACGATTACTGAAGAAACCAGGGATGTGGAAGAAAGAATCATTAGTTCCCGCAGCGGATCTATTATTCAATTAGTAAAATAAAAAGTTATGAGTGGTAGAGCAGTGAGTTCAGCAGATAAATAAATAACTAGATTCGGTTGTGGGAGTAAAAAGTATAGAGGGAATACTGAGGAAACTGGGAAATGATAAGGTCAGGGATTTAATGCGGGATATAGAGATTGCGGCGATGATTGAAACTTGTATGCCTGTGTGATATAAATTACAAATACCGGGATATAAAAATATAAAGTTTAGAGTAAGATGCAACAAATAAGGAGTCTGAATGGGCGCTATCTTGGAGAGATATCAGCATTTATAAAGGATAAAGGAAAACATAGAGTCAGGAATTGATGAAATAATTTTGGTGAAAGTAGATAATAGAAAGCGGGAGGAAGAATAAATTTTCATAGGTTCCTGCCACAACCATCCAATGGCGTCCCCCTTTGAGAAAAATAGTACTTCTTTGATGATCTTGTTGGAGAAATAAACCAGATGAAATTTGAAGAAGCAGGAATGAATATAAAGGGAGATTTCAATGCAAGGGTGTGTGGAAAGATCCAATGTACTATTGAGAAATATATTAATACTAGCAAGATAGCCGTGCTCTGCTACGATATTATAATGAAATTTATAATTTAATGCTTAAGGTTTTATATATAATCAGCCGAAATTCCTGATCTAAATCGTTTTCTGAGAGAATCCGACAAAATTCGTGATCTGACTCGTTTTCTGAGAGATTACTGCAAAGTTCCTCCCATTTTTCAATCTTTCTTTCCAGCAATCGATATCATACTTCCCGGGCTAGGTCCAGGTATTCCACCCGGCCATCATTTCCTATACCGTAAGCATTTTTAATATGGACCAAATCCTTGAGGAGATACGGCGTGGTGTCGTCTTGGGTGCCTTGGTGGTACTGAACCCGCGGCCGCACTGCAGTAATAGTTATTGCCCGGCCAGGACCCGTTTCCGCACATTTTGTCGACGGTCCAGAATATTATTATTATTATTATTATTATTATTATTATTATTATTATTATTATTATTATTATTATTAGGGTGGGTGATATTAGTTGAATTTAGGTTATTATTATTATTATTATTATTATTATTATTATTATTATTATTATTATTATTATATGGAACCCACAGCAAAATGCAAGACTGCTACTTGGCGGTAAATTACATCTGCAGCCATTGTCATTGCTGACAATGTGACCAGCACCATCGTCCCGCGTAGGCTAGTGCACGAGATTTCTGGAGATACGAATGATATACTTCCTCGCATTATTGACCTTATTATAGAGGTGAACAATTGCACGGTCAATATAATTCCTATCGTTTATTTCAAATGTGTTTAAATTGTTATTTATATGCCAGGAGAGGTGAACAATTGCACGGTCAATATAATTCCTATCGTTTATTTCAAATGTGTTTAAATTGTTATTTATATGCCAGGAGAATCTACTGTAATCTAACTTTATGTTCTCCAAAGGAAAAACTGGTCTCAACTCCTTTTCACCCCACCGCTGTTAAGTTGATTTACCCCCCCCCCCCCGAAAAAACAAAGAAGGCGTGTTTCCTTATGTTTAAAGCAGATTCCAAATACCAATGTTAACGTCTGTTACCTTCAGTTTTGAGATATAAGAATCCCCATAAAAACAATTCACTTTTTTCACTTCCTTTCACACTCTCCCCCTTAAGTGAATTTCCCGTTAACAATACTTGTTTCTTTAATATTAAATGATCTTCTAAATACCAATTTTCACGACTCTCACATCTTCAGTTTTTGAGATATGTGTCTTCATAAAAGGAATTCAACTCCTTTTTACCTCCGCCCTCCAAGATGATTTCCCCCCAAAACGCTTTTGTCTTTGTTTTTATAGGAGATCCAAATACTAATTTTCACGTCTGTAGCATATTTAGTTTTTATTAGATGCAAGTATCCTCATACAACTAATTCAATTTTTCAATTCTTCCACCTCCCCCCTTCATTGGATTTTCCGAGAATACGTGTTTTTTTTTTAATTTTCATCCAGATTCCAAATACCAATTTTCACGTCTGCAAAATCTTTCATTTTTGAGATAATGGTGTCCTCATACAAATAATTCAACTAATTTTTCAATTTCCCTCCCCCCTTTAGGTGGATTTCCAACTTCTCTGTTAGGAAGCCTTTCTCTCATTATTGCCATATTCTGTATATTTTTTACAAAATTCCAACAATGTCCTTTTAGTTCCACATTCTATCATATCCGTAGAATAATCGTAGAACAATACACTGTTAACAGCTAAGACAAAATAAATTATAATTAGTGTAGTAATGGTCAGATCATTTTAAGAGGAGAATGTAATGCATGTATCGAATTCAATGAATTGCAATAAACGAATGTTCTCTCCTCAGTTTCGGGGGATTCGGGACTAAGGGATGGGCGTATTCTGTTCTAAAGGATTGTACCTGGCTTACAGAGGCGCAACCTAGTGCTGTCAGACTTACGTCACGCGTCACTTCAGCGAGGCGACAAATACCCGGCAAGTTGTCGTGAGCGTCTGAAATGTTTTGAACCTTCACAACAATGCCTCCTTCCGCGTGTTTTAAACATTATGTTGAATCAACTTACGCAATATTAGCACATTCTTTTCACTTCAGTCTGATATGACGTAATAAAATGTGTAAACTTAAGTCTTTTGAGTAACCAGTCTTAAAAGTGAACGCCTCCCTTCACGAATTTTTGCCTAAACCAGTTCACAAGGGAGAATGAAGCTGGTGAGTGAAAAGGTTAAGGAGAGAAACTGGGGTAAGGAGAGTAATAATAATTAATAATTTCGTGTGGCTATTTCTAGCCGACTGCAGCCCTTTTAAGGCAGACCCTCCGATGAGGGTGGGCGGCATCTGCCATGCGTAGGTAACTGCGTGTTATTGTAGTGGAGGATAGTGTTATGTGTGGTGTGTAAGTTGCAGGCATGTTGGAGATGGCACAAACGCCCAGTCCCCGGGCCATTGGAATTAACTAATGACGGTTAAAATCCTCGACCCGGCCGGGAATCGAACCCGGTACCCTCTGAACCGAAGGCCAGTACACTGAACATTCACCCAACGAGTCGGACGGTAAGAATAACACATTAAAGAAGATACAAATTGTATTTCTATTGGAAGCAGAAAAATTTAGCAGAGGGAAAGCCGTTATGGGAGGCTGCTTTCTACCAGTCTGTGGGATGTGGGCTGGAACGAAACACACACGGGTGAAATAATATGTATTCATATAACACTATTTTTCATAGTATTTAATTGGTTATTTATGAATGACATTAATAAAACCAAACCACATCATTTATCTTTTTTAATCCGTTCTCGCGTCGCAAAATTTAGCATATTTAACTTTCATTGTAAATTATTTAACAACCAGTGCACTAATAATGTATGCAGGGGCTAATATAAATACGATATTCAATTACTCCTTTCAGTGTGCAGGTGCATGTTTCGTAACTGTTCAGAACCAAGAATTATTACTCTCTTATTTGATATACAATTGTGAATAGAATTTCTCCAGTCGTTCGAACATAATTTATTATATAAATAGAAATATTTAAAAAGAGGTGCTGAATAAAATACGCTAATAAATAGAGAATGGCATGTTTTGTCCAATCAAGTGGATATCCTCAGATCACTCATAACAATACAAAATGAAAAGAAACGTTCGGAAAAGTACATACAAATCAGATGCGTTTACGCTTTACAAACTATTTTGCACGTTCTCAAGACAGTTTTAATTTTATAAACGGTGATAAAATCGAATTTTAAGATTACAATGTACTAGAGAAAAATCGCATTGGACTCACAAAATGAAGGTGGTTATTATACTTAGTACTGCCGGCATGCAATATATACTGACTATATTCAGCAAGCCTACTTCGTTTGCAAAACATTCATACTAATGTCTACGCCATAGTCCCTTTTCCTGATACCAGATCGGCATGAGGTGAGAGGAAATTACATGGCATATTTTTATATACTTTTTGACGCTAATCTCAGTTGAGGAACTAATGAAGACGAAATGGAGGATGGTGTATGAATGTTTGTGTAAGGATGTGGAAAGACTCTGTTGCAGGCTATGGATAGGAATTTTTCCGACATTTTCCTGAAGTGAAAATAATAAAACATTGAAAACCATCCTCAGGACAGCCGACGGTGGGGTTCAGACCGACTTGTCTCCAGAACACACAGATTTTCTCCGTGATCGTAGCGCGTTGACACTCGTGGTCACTCAGCTCAGTAAAACATTCATACTAATATTAGTCAGACAAAAAGAGAACGGTACAGTTTGACCGAATATTTCTATTCATTAAAATAGCCAGTATACAGTAAATATTGATTTTTTTCTGTCTTTCGCCTGAGTATCTACCTTGATTCTCATGACCACTTGGAAGTGTATGTAATATTCAATACAAGAGCTTACTCTGGTGTGTAAGTCCTTCCGCGTGATTTGAACAGAATGCTGAATCAACTTAGTAAAGGAACATGTCACCTTCAAGTTGAAAGGAGTAGTTGAAAATCGTATTTAAATTATCCACTTCATATAAGTTATTATTACTGTACTGTTTGTTAAGTCCATTTCCACAGCACGTAACTTGAATGTGAGCTTAAGAGCATGTACTTACATACATCACCGGAGGAACAACTTAGAAATTCTAGGAACGTCTACCACATATACCAGGTAGCCATTAACACCTATAAAATGGCAGGGAGGGATTCAGTTAGGTGGAAATGTAGTAAGCATTTTGGCCTATGCTGACGACTTGGTCTTGGAACTTGAAAATAGGTGCAATGAGTATGGTATGAAAATTCGCCTCCCGTAGACTAAGTTGATGTCGGTAGGTAAGAAATTCAACAAAACTGAATGTCAGATTGGTGATACAAAGCTATAACAGGTAGATAATTTCAAGTACTTAGGTTGTGTGTTCTCCCAGGATGGTAATATAGTAAGTGAGATTGAATCAAGGTGTAGTAAAGCTAATGCAGTGAGCTCGCAGTTGCAATGAACAGTATTCTGTAAGAAGGAAGTCAGCTCCCAGACGAAACTATCTTTACATCGGTCTGTTTTCACACCAACTTTGCTTTACGGGAGCGAAAGCTGGGTGGACTCAGGGTATCTTCTTCATAAGTTAGAAGTAACAGATATGAAAGTAGCGAGAATGATTGCCGGTACAAGCAGGTGGGAACAATGACAGGAGGGTACTCGGAATTAGGATATAAAGGTTAATTTAGGAATGAACTCGATGGATGAAGCTGTATGAATAAACCGGCTTCAGTGGTGAGGTCATGTGAGGCGAATGGAGGAGGATAGGTTACCTAGGAGAATAATGGACTCTGTTATGGAGGGTAAGAGAAGTAGAGGGAGACCAAGACGACGATGGCTAGACTCAGTTTCTAATGATTTAAAGATAGGAGATATAGAACTAAATGAGGCCACAGCGCTAGTTGCAAATGGAGGATTGTGGCGACGTCTAGTAAGTTCACAGAGGCTTGCAGACTGAACGCTGAAAGGCATGACAGTCTATAATGATAATGTATGTAATAATAATAATAATAATAATAATAATAATAATAATAATAATAATAATAATAATAATAAATCAAATGACGTTGAAAATTGGCTAATGCTATTTCAGGCATAAGGAAACAGATTTCTGGCTTTCTTATTGGAAGCGTTCATTCATAATGCCAGTGTTCGAAATCTTGCTCTGCTGATCAATAGACTAACTCAAACGTCTTCGTATGCTTTCGTAAACTCACCTGGTGTCACCGATGCACTTACCTGATCAACGTAAGTTTTCTATATTCAGAGATTGTGCCTGGAGCACCTTAGTCTTAATATAGCCCTACAGAAAATGATCAAGTGGGGTTTAATTGAGGGATCTTGATCTCCAAGGTAAGGAACTACCTCGATAAATCCAGCGTTCAAGATACACTTCATTAAGGTGATTTCTCACTCGTTAGATATAATCCTACTAGAATCAATGCTGCACCCTCGGTCGAACTGGAACTTCTGGCAAATTCTCCAAGTCTTTTGAAGAAATTTGTGAAAATGTCCTACAATTCTATGTGGGAAAAGAAAAGGTCCTATGAGATGGTCTTCAGGAAGAATTCCACTCAAGATATTTGCACTCCAACGTTTCTATTGGTGCCCCTTCCAAACCGAATGGGGATTTTAAGGAGCCCAAAAATAAATGTTTTGCCTAATAATAATGCTGTTATTTGCAAACTAACACACTCTCCACAGAACACGTTGAATTAAAGTCAGAGTTATCATCAAGTATTTGCATAACTGTTGTAAAATAATCAATTCTGAACAAAAATTCATTTCCGTACAATTGTTGGCTGAGATGAACTTTGTACGGATGCCACGTCCCCTCTTTCAAAATTATTTGCAATGACGTTCTGGAAACACTCTGCACACCCGATGTTTCCCTTGACTTGCAGAACGTTAAAATTGCGTAGGACTTCCCGAAAAAAGAAACTTCGATCACTTCCGGAGTAATTTACACCAACAACGATGATAATAATAATAATATTCGTTATAGACATGATAAACTTTAGTTATTTTGCCTTGTCAATTCTTTACGTTTGCGGAGAATTTGCTCCGCATCTTCAGAAGAGAAAACACGCCTGTGCACGAGAAAGGTTTCTCTCACATTGATGGTTTGGTGTATTGGTACTCTCGTTTGCCATCACATCGCTCACTGTGTGCTCGCATTCCGTGTGAGAAGTGACTACGTCATATTAAATCAAAGTAAGGTTTTTCCTGTTCATTACGTATGTGCGTTGGGAAAGAGACACCAAGGTAATCTGTTAATCCAAGACGGTGTGAGAGGAATATGGTAGAAAAAATAAAATAACATGCAATATATAAAATAAAGATGAAGACAAATACAAAGGAATAGAATGAATATGTTGGAAAGAAGAGAGAGTACAGGCAAAGAATTTAAGTGTTTTTGTGTGTGAGAGAGTCGTGGGTGAGGGAAGGACACACAGTACTAAAACAAAGTTAAAGAAATGAGAGAAAAATATAAGATTTAACACAGTAACAGGTGCACACAGTTTAAACGTGTCACTAACATACGGAAGATTTTTCAGCAACGCAAGGGTGGAAGAGGACTAGGATTGAGAAGAAAGAAGTGGTGGCTTTCATTACGGCACATCCCCAGCACTTTTATCGTGCGAATATGGGAAACCACGGAAAAACATATTCAGGGCTCCCGATGGTTTGGTTCAAACCCTCTACTTCCCGAGTGTGGAAATAATACATTAATTTTATGACCAAAGAACTATTTCTTACTGTCCTCGGAGATGCCAAGTTGCTAGAAGTTTGTCTCACATGAGTTCTTTATGTACGAGTATGGCCATGAAAAGTTTGTACAACGCTTGTTCGGTGTTTCAACGCTTACCGTAATGACTGTGTGTCACGCGTCACTGTTCAGTTTTCTTGAACTGTTACGGAAAGGAGAAAATAAAATTGACTTGAGGGAACTAACGACAGATGGAACATAGGCCTATTGGTGCGTAACTATGTTTCATTCCCATATTTGTGGAAAATGTACATGTGGGCATATTTCTTCCATGAATTTTTTTTTTACTATGGACATTTTTTGCCTATGAACACTTTATTCATAACCATTTCGGTCATGGACAGGGTGGAAGGATATCCAGGTACTGTGGTTGAAGAAAAGATATTGAAACTTACGAAAAGGTTATGAACTCTGCTTGGCTTAGTGCAAGGTCGTTCACGTATGTAGAGTGGGAACAGTTAGCGCCCTGAAGTGACCGAGATTCCAGACATACGGATGAGGGTCTTTTTTCTTTGCTCTTTGATTTACGTCGCACCGACACAGATAGGTTTTATGGCGACGATGTGACAGGAAAGGCTTAGGAATGGGAAGGAAGCAGCCGTAGCCCTAATTAATGTACAGCCCCAGCATTCGTCTGGTGTGAAAATGGGGAAACTACGGGAAACCATCTTCAGGGCTGCCGACAGTGGGGTTCGAACCCACTATCTCCTGGTTGCAAGCTCATAGCTGCGCATCCCTAACCGCACGACTAACTCGCCCGGTCATCTTTTCTTTGGTGAAAATGTTACAACATTGATACTGCAACGAACATAATAAATTTTAACTTTTAATCTAAGGGTAAACTCAACATTAAGTTCAGATCGCAGTTCGTCTTGACGGGACACATAACAACGAAAAAATTCGCACACAATAAACATTAATGAAATCACTTACCTCAATTCAACGTCCCACTAGATAGGCAAATTCAAACAGAACTTCGTGGATAGTGCGTAGCAGAAGACAGGATCCTAAATTAGTGACCTACCGGAGAGCGTGAATTTGTTGTAACTGCCATGATAACTTAATGTAGAAATTCTAATTGGTGTACAAGAGAACAATCGAGAAATCGTTATAATCGTACAGAGTAGTAACCATTAATTACGTTAATTACATTAAAAGCAGCGGGCTGCTAGTCATCATTTAAATGGAAGCTTATATACATGTCAAGAATAACAGGCATTCAGGCGGGAATACAGTATACAAAAAGCCATGACTATATATCCGAAATGTGAACTGTGGTTTATACTACTCTGACAAGTTTCACATGTCCTCGAAAATGTGTTGTGATAAATGTTGAATATTTAAAAATACACAAACAGGGAATTGATCGGAGGGATTGAAAATTGATGGAGTTTCTGTAAAATGTATACGTTTTATTTCAGTTTCTTAGTAACAAAAAGATGTTGGTTATTAGTGAAAAATTATGTCAATGCTGTTTACCGTTCTCAATAGGAATGAGTTACCAGCCAAATTCTTAGGAATACGCTGGGCATAACAACTTATCTTACGGAGGTAGCATTACACAATGAAGACCGTGACTTATCGGAAAAGTTACAGATGATTACTTTCTGGTAATGGTAGTTTGTTTGTCGGACATCTCTCGTGTCTCTCTTAGTTTCTCATTATTATAATATAGAAGTGTTATCATAGAACGCCACAAATTTCATCACTGTAGATTAACTGGGAGGAATTGTGAGCCCACCAAGAGAGTCCATGCACGCTATGTTATATTCCACCGCGTTATATTATCTTTAGGGAAACACTCAGTACACAAATCACATTTTATGATTTTGAATACCAATGAACCGAAGAATAAATTCGGTGCAGTCAAGCTTCTCTTCCCAGTAGACTGAATAATTCTTCCAACTTCTTATTATGCATTAATGGTTCTCATATGTGTCCTTACAAGTATTCCTTCATTTCAATTTCCTATTGTAATATTACGATATTTCGCATCTGTTCTTAACATAGCCGTATCTCTGCATCAGTCACAGTACCTAGATGTAGTTTTCCTCGCAACGTTATCAAAGTAAATGTAGTACAGATTGAAAAAATCCGAGCATGATTAGTAAATTTCCCAGTCACAAATAACAATAAAGCATATCCATTATTCAGAAACAGGAATAAGTTCGCAATCTCACTTAAGTCACAAGATTGAACTTAACACCATTTAACATTCATTATTTTATTAATTTTAACATGAAATTAAGAATCCCCTACAACCTAATGCATATTAAAATGGATTTACATGTTCAGTTATACTTGTATGAATCACTCAGTGTTTTAATCACTTCAATTCTGCCCGGTATAAAAAGTCCGTAAGTACATTGATATTCTGAATAAAGCATGTTTGAATTCGCTTAGTGTAGTTCCTGTAACATAAAAATGTATAATTTTTTAAAATTAGTGTTTAAAGCAGTTTCGGCACGACCGTAATGACCAGGGATATTCCTATTCCCTGTAACCAATCAACTACAATTTCCGAACAAGAGGACTCCACAGGAGTAATTTCCGAGATTCGTAATTAACTAAAAGTGTTATTGAAAAATACTCGCCGGAGTGAATTTTTTATTGGAATTCAACAGCCAGTATTAAATTAAATCACTGTGATAAAATGGAACAAATAGCCAGGAATTGTATTGTCCATCACAAAACGAATTCTGAGTATCCCTTTTTAATACCAGCGTACTCCTACCTCAAACACATCAGGTTAAGTTTTAAATAATTCATACAATCAAAGAAGATTCTGCATAGTTAATTGCCTCTCAGCTCGAAGATAAGGTGTGACTGTAAAAAATATAGGGTATTTGTTATTAGCCAGCAATGTACATTTCCGAACAAATAAAAATATTCTATAAAATAGATCTTAAATAGTGCCGGATGATACTATTCCGATTTAGACATTACCACACTAAACCTCTAAACCTGTCCATGAGAATGGTTAATCTGTTACTGAGTATATAAATAGAATGAAAATATTATATCGTCGCTTAGGAAACAATACGGCGTATCTGACAATGCTCTTCCTATCCATTATTTCCTGAAGACTAGTCACGCCTCTCGGCTACATACGGATATGCAGGCGAACATTCATTTTCCAATCATTGCGTGTGAAGGAAAATTAATCTTACCGCACCGTGCTGTAGGTATGTGAATTTGAATGAGGTATTTACGCACTCCTACAGTATAAGGTATTTAAGGTTCATTTTCCTTTGCACATAAGTATAGAAAAATTTAGACCACGAAAATTGTTCTGATGTGCTGCACGTCCTTATGTGTCTGGGAGGCGTTACCAGTCTTAAGAAAAATAATGGACAGGAAGAGCATTGTCAGATATGTGGTATTATTTCTTAAGCGACGATGTTTAATAACGTATACAACGAATAACATTAAGTAAATTTCACTTTATGAAGTTAACTGATATTTCACATGTTTTACTTACAATATTTTATTTACAAAATCTTGACAATTAATAACAGTTGGGAGCTCCTGCTAGTGTCGCACTAATGTGTGTATACCTACCCCTTAGTCCCGCTTCTCGATACGGGTCGGGGATGAGGCGAGATAATATATTGATGGCATTTTTCTACGGCCGAATACTCTTCCGCATGCGAACCTCAATTTTTTAGTTAATGAACATGAAATAATTATGATGAATGAAGATGGGTAGGAAGGGGGAATAAATCGGCTGTGGCTTATGAGTAGGAACTGTCCCGGTATTTGCCTTGAAGTGATAATGGGAATATATACAATAGGACAACCAGCGGTGGGCTACGAACCAGCGCCTCTCACGATTGCAGGGCTTGGCTCCGTAGCCGTAGTACGTTAATACGAGTGACCATTCCGCTCGGCTTCACACTAATAGGGAATCACCTTTTGAATTACTGCATTTAATTTTAAGAGTTCCTATCAAACTGAAGCATAACGTCCGGGTTTCTCCACTTGGACTTGTTACTTAGACGATGAATGATACGTTCAACAAACGTAATTATTTAACAGGTATAACTCTTAGAAGCGTGAATTTGTGCCCTTTAACACAGCATACGAACATTCTTTGTAATGTGAAAATGAACTTTAAATAATTACAGTTCTTCAAATAAGAACATGACTGGTCCTCCTCGCTACTTACCATTTGGTTGATCCAGTTATCTGGGATTCTCCAGATAAGAAAAAATACTTTACAGGACTATACTCCAGTCAAGGAGCTATGAAGAATTTCTTCTAAGATTTTTGTCTGACGGGCAGCATGCCCACGTGATAGGGGCGAGCGTACTCACAACAATTGTTTATAAAACACATTTCTGAAAGATGTTTAACAGCAACAGGGGATTTAATTGTGAGAAGCGTTCTATGTTCATCAGATGGAAATATTAACTGTTGGTGGAATATCCACGTAGCATTTTCATGATTAAATTTTCATTGGCGCTTCATTGAGCATTCCTACATAACCTACTTACACCATATTACAACAAAAATGGGCCATGTGGAACGTATTAACTTATCTTACGTTACCGTACTTATGTACAGTGGTTAGCTCGTGATGTCTTCCAAGTGCATAGTAATTTCTCTGTCCCTTTTCTCGTGAAGCTGCAACAAACAGGTAGACAGACAGACAAACATTTAGCCGAACTTTACGCCAACCCCTCTTACATCTTCTCCGAACCTATGACTGATAGAACATGTGTTTTGAAAGGGACACCTCTAGTTCCATGGAATACTGAGATATTCCATTTCCTCAGAAGCCGTAATGCTTACAAATTCCAACAACTTTTCACTCGTTATTTTCACTAGCTGGTTGTTAACAAAAGAGATCACCACTTACAAAGCACTTCGTTTCCTTATCATTCGCGACTTACCGGGTTACACAACATCCCTACCTCACTAGTTACAGTATTATAATAATAAAATGCTTATTCATGAAGTATATTTTGGGCTTATGTCGTGTAATTAATTGTAAACACACTCTACGCGTTTCGAAAGGAACGTTGTCTTTATTCATCAGGAGCCAACAGAGAAATGAAACAACGTATTAAAGGTTGCTAGGAGAAAGCAAAAAGGAACTTAAAATGGTGCCCTAAAATGTAAAAGGGACGCCATATTAGCCCCATGCTAGAGACAACGAATGGCAACAGCAAAGCATTACTCTCTAATGGTTCTGATAATAGGTAGCCATGTTTCACTGAGGTTGTAACCTGTATCGCGGTTGAAATTATCTGGGTGTTTACGTATTTCAACCGCCTACCCTGGCAATATTGCTTTATACTGGCAAGAACATCCACTTCTTGGAACAAGAAATCATGACAAGGTGTTAAGGCATGCTCAGCAACAGCTGATTTATCAGGTTGGTTAAGTCTGATACATCTGGTATGTTCTTTGATGCGAGTACACATCGTTCTCGAAGTCTGACCAATATAAACGTTGCCACATGTACAGGGAACTCTGTAGATATCAGGTTGTTGCAATTTAGGCAAACTATACCTAGTTCTCAAGACCGCTTATCCACCTAAGTCCAACTTAAACAAGGTGAAACCCGGGCGCTAAAAGATTTAACGGACAATTCTGATATAAACCTTCTCCCCGCTGATAAGGGTAACGGATTTTGGTGATGGATAAGGATGAGTATGACAACAAGATCTTGTCTTTGTTAGCTCATCCCATATTCGGGATTAACAGTCGTGATCCCACAACTCGCTACTCAAATGCGACTGTCAAATTGGTCAAGCAATCTTCTATTCCAGAAGATACACCAAAGAGTCTCCTTCCAGGGGATGCTATTCCTCCGAGACTGTATGGGCTTCCCAATATACATAAGGAAGGTGTTCCTCTGAGGCCTATCGTTAGTACGATTAGTTCCCGACATATGCCCTTTCTAAATATTTAGGTAGTCTACTTCAACCACACCTGGGTAACACCCCATCCTACACTCATGCTCATAAATTAAAGATAATATTGCATATTGTGGTGCCACACAACGTGGCCCTACACAAACTGGCGCTAATAGCATAGGCAAATAGTGAACACAAACGAAACATATCTGTAAGTCCACGGTATTGGTGATAAGTTGAGAAAACCGTCCCAAAACACATGTGCTACAAAACGCCACTGTTTCCTGCGCATGTACCCCGACATCAATATGGGATATGATCACCATGCACACGTATACAGGCCGCACAAAGGGTTGGCATACTCTGGATCAGGTGATCGAGCAGCTGCTGGGGTATAGCCTCCCATTCTTGCACCAGTGCCTGTCGGAGCTCCTGAAGTTTCCTAGGGGTTTGAAGACGTGCAAGGATACGTCGAGCGAGAGCATCTCAGACGTGCTCGATGGGATTTAGGTTTGGAGAACAGGCAGGCCACTCCATTCGCCGGATATCTTCTGTTTCACGGTACTCCTCCACGGTGGTAGCTCGGTGGGGCCGTTCGTTATCATCCATCAGGAGAAAGGTCGAACCCACTGAACACCTGAAAAGGCGGACATACTGGTGCAAAATGACGTCCCGATACACCTGGCCTGTTACAGTTCCTCTATCAAAGACATGCAGGGGTGTACGTGCACAATCATAATCCCACCCCACACCATCCAACCACTACCTCAATACAGGTCCCTTTCAAGGATTTTACGGGGTTGTTATCTGGTTCCTGGTTCACGCCAGATGAGAACCCGGCGAGAATCACTGTTCAGACTATACCTGGACTCGTCCGTGAACATAACCTGGGACCACTGTTCCAATGACCATGTACTGTGTTCTGGAAACCAGGCTTTACGGGCTCTCCTGTGAACAGGGACCAGTGAAATGCACCTTGCAGGTCTCCGGGCGAATAAACCATGTCTGTTCAGTCATCTGTAGACTGTGTGTCTGTAGACAAGTGTTTCAGTGGCTGTGGCAAGGTCCCGAGCAAGGCTACCTGCAGTACTCCGTGACCGTCTGCGGGCATTGATGGTGAGATATCGGTCTTCTTGTAGTGATGTACACTGCGGACGTCCCGTACTGTAGCGCCTGGACACGTTTCCTGTCTGCTGGAATCGTTGCCATAATCTTGAGATCACACTTTGTGGAATACGGAGGGCCCGTGCTACGACCTACTGTGTTTGATCAGCTTCCAGTCGCCCTATTATTCTACCCCTCATAACGTCATCAATATGTGTTCGTTGAGCCATTTTCACCACACAGTCACCATTAGCACGTCTGAAAACGTCTGCACACTTACTCGCTGCACCGTACTCTGACATGCACCAACACACCTCTGCGTATTTGGACTGCTGCCAGCGCCACCGTGCGACTACCGCAGGTCAAATGCACCACATGGTCATACCCCGAGGTGATTTAAAACCGCAAACCTCCCACCATAGCGTTGTTTCACCATGTATCTGCATTATCCTTCATTTCTGAGCATGAGGATTCCACACATTTCATTGAGAAGTTAAAAACTATATCACTTCAGCCAGGCCATATCTTGGTGAGTCTCTACGTGGTGTCTCTGTTTACGAGAGTACCTGTTGATGGTGTTATGTCTCTCATTAATAATATTTTTACTTACGAGATCGTAAGGCTTTTCTATCACTGCATGACCTCCTCCTACTTTCTATGGAATGGGAAATATTATGAACAGAGAGATGGTGTGGCCATGGGAAGTCCTCTCTCTCCTGTTGTGGCTAATTTCTTCATGGAAAACTTCGAAAAGAAAGCTTTCTCGTCGACACCTTGCAAATCGAAGATCTGGTGGCGATATGTGGATGATACGTTCGTCGTATAGACCGAAGGTGAAGACAATCTTGGTCACTTTCTGGATCACCTTAATCGCCAGCACCCTTCCATTTGTTTCACCATGGAAATGGAATCAGACGGCAAAATAACATTTTTAGATGTTCTCGTCATCAAGAAAGAGGATCGATGTTTAGGTCATATCGTGTATCGTAAGCCTATATACACCAATAGATATCTCCAAGCGGATTCTCCCATCACCCTGCCCAGAAACATGGTATCCTTACAACTCTGACTACCAGGGCCAGGAGGATTTATGAAATGTCAGCTGTACAAGAGGAAATTAATACCCTGAGAACCACCTTTGAGAGCAACGGTTACAGCAGAGCTTTGATATCAAGGGCTCTGAATTCGACACATAATCGGACGTCAGTTAACGAAAAAGATGTAAAAGGAACTGCTTATCTACCTTACATACAAATTACATAACACGACGGATCGTATTGCTAAAATCTTACGTAGGTACCATGTACGAACTGTTTTCGGAACGTCAATTAAGATAAGGCAACTCCTGCGACCAACTAAGGATAGTTTGCCTAAATTGCAACAACCTGGTATCTACGGAGTTCCCTGTACATGTGGCAACGTTTATATTGGACAGTCTTCTCGAACGGAATGTACTCGCATAAAAGAACATACCAGATATATCAGATTCAGCCAACCTGCTAAATCAGCTGTTGCTGATCATGCCTTAACACCTGGTCCTGATGTCTTTTTCCAACAAGTGGATGTTCTTGCCCGTATAAAGCAATATTGCCAGGGTAGGCGGTTGAAATACGTAAACACCCAGATAATATCAACCACCATACAGGCTACAACCTCAGTGAATCATGGCTACCTATTATCAGAACCATTAAAGAGTAATGCTTTGCTGTTGCCATTCGTTGTCTCCAGCAGGGGGCTAAAATGGCGTCCCTCTTACATCTGAGGGCACCATTTCAAGTTCCTCGTTGCTTTCACCTAACAACCTTTAATACGTCGCTTCATTTCACTGTTGTCTCCTTATGAATAAAGACAAGGTTCCTTTCGAAACTCGTAGAGTGTGTTTACAATTAATTACACGGCATACGCCCAAAATATACCTCATGAATAGTTACACGGGCCATGAAAGTCTAAATGATAATAATACAATTTTTACTATAAATGATACGTATTAATGATTAATGCAGTCGTACATATTATAATATGCATACGAACGATATAGATATGGAATATCGTACGGTATCAGAATTAAGAGGAATCTAATATTTAGAAATACACAAACAAGGAATTGATCGGTCAAATTTCGACACCCTACCCATAATATGTCCCGTAATATATACCTTTCAATTCATATTACCTTTAATGTTCACTTAATATTATCAAGTTTACCTATAATTACGGAGTTTTCGCGGACTAGTATTCCTTCCACTCATTTTCTGCAGTTCAGCAGAATTACAAAATTGACCAATTTGAGCAAAATTATTATTTACGGGGTAAGCATGAAATAAGAAATCTTAGTACTAATCTACAAATATAAATACTGTATAAATAAATGTCCGCCTCTGTGGTGTAGTGGTTAGCGTGATTAGCTGCCACCCCCCGGAGGCCCGGGTTCGATTCCCGGCTCTGCCACGAAATTTGAAAAGTGGTACGAGGGCTGGAACGGGGTCCACTCAGCCTCGGGAGGTCAACTGAGTAGAGGTGGGTTCGATTCCCACCTCAGCCATCCTCGAAGTGGTTTTCCGTGGTTTCCCACTTCTCCTCCAGGCGAATGCCGGGATGGTTCCTAACTTAAGGCCACGGCCGCTTCCTTCCCTCTTCCTTGCCTATCCCTTCCAATCTTCCCATCCCTCCACAAGGCCCCTGTTCAGCATAGCAGGTGAGACCTTCTGGGCGAGGTACTGGTCATACTCCCCAGTTGTATCCCCCCGACCAAGAGTCTGAAGCTCCAGGACACTGCCCTTGAGGCGGTAGAGGTGGGATCCGTCGCTAAGTCCGAGGGAAAACCGAACCTGGAGGGTAAACAGATGATGATGATGATGATGATGATAAATAAATACCAGTTATCTCTATAAATAAATAACAGTTATCTCTTGTACTTAGAACCCTCGTTATTACCTCTTCAAAGCATAAGAGACAGTTCTGAAGTAGCAGGTAAGTTTTTTTCAACATCTGCCATGCTATGAGATGTTGTATGTAAACCATACACTTCAGAATACTACATCCTTTGTTACCATTTTAACCCCTCATGTTAAACACCACAGTATGAAACTCCTATACTACTGAGAAGTAGTAACAGTTATAAAACATTATTCATCAAGAATAAATGAATCATAACCAAACGCCGTTTTAAGAGCCTATTACACTATAGTTAGTGTTACTTATAAGAAAGGTTTCTGCACCAGATTTGCTACAGAGATGCACAACCTAAGGGCATTAATTAGTTTATTTGTTTAAATATTTAAAACATGTCAGCTTCCAAACACTTAGTGAAAAGGAATCGGATTTACTGAATGTTCATCGCTATATGAATCTGAAACTTTTTACTGTATGTAAAGTACCGTCGCACAATACTGAAGAAGTGTTATTTTATCACACGTGCACAGTTACATCAAACACACAGCTACATCTCTTGATTTGTTCAGCAGATTTAGTATTTGTACAGCTCACTAGAACCGTTTTGTCCTCTATATCACAAATTTCTTATATCAGCGCCACATCACTCAGTGATACAGTACACTGTTACAATATCTATTTTCCGAAATCACAATCATGTAACTTTCCTTTCAGATCACCGATACAGTGACGGGATTATACAGAGAGTAACCTAATGGACACTCTGTAAATATATAACTACTCGAGCTCTCAAGATTCCAGATCAATACTAATACTAGTCAAGGCAACAAAGACTCAATTAAGTAGGAATAATGTGGGTTCAATTCCTCTTCAGAAATTTGGCATATTTTGGAACGATATTTCCACTTCTGATTCTGTAAAGACAAATATCCATGGCCTTCACACAACCCCCAGCAGAAATGAGTACTACGTAAATCCCTGGGGAAACAAGGGCCACAGGACTTAGTGCTGGGGTTGCATAGAGTGTAAACCTTAAACCTAATAATAATAGCTTTTTATTTAACCTAATCATTAAATTAAAAAGTGCAGGTCACCTGAAATAGCTACTGGGAGTATTGAGTAGCTCAGTAGTTGCTGTTCCCGGTCCCAAGTCAGGATTAAGAGGGAAAGTTAGTTGAGCTGTTATCCCGTGATCTTATACTAACGATCTTCCGCCTCCGTAGCGTAACGGTTAGTGTTATTTGCTGCCATCGTAGGGGGCCGGGTTCGATTCCCGGTACTGCCAGAAATTTAAGTATGGCAGGAGGGCTGGTATATGATTGAAATGGTACATGCAGCTCACCTCCATTGGGGGTGTTCCTGAAAAGATCTGCACCACCTCGGGATGAGTACACGAGTTTACTTACGATCCTAATGATCATCCCTACTTTTACCTTCAAATTTTAACATTGGCGTGGTGGAACAGCGCAACTACCCCAGGCCTCGGATGCATGTCCGGTTTTTCCCCCTTCATCGGATTCTGGGGGATTGGGAGCATCAAGCCTAGAAAAAAATCGGAATTTTTCAAGATATCTTCATACCAGGAAAAACGCATGATAGACAAATTAGTCCAGCGCAGTGAAGAGTTTGGCCTGTTTGTTAACGCTTCCAAGACCAAAGTTGTAGTCCTCTCTAAAAGAAAAATTCCAGCAACCCTGTCAATAAACGGCAGTAAGATTAAACAAGTATCCTCCTTCAAATACTTGGGTACTGTGCTAGATGAGGAATGTGATTCCAAGAGGGAGATAAAATCTAGAATAGAACAGGCCAGGAGGAAATTTTTTAGCATGAAACAGCTATTTACAAAATCGGACCTAAGTGTGCAATTAAGAATGCGAATGATTCGGTGCTATGTATTCTCCATTTTTCTCTTTGGATGTGAAAGCTGGACGCTTGACCAAAATCTAGAAAAAAAGAATTGATGCTTTTGAAATGTATCTATATCGCCGCCTACTCTGAAAACCGTGGGTGCTGAAAATTTCAAATGACGAAGTCCTTCATCGTATGAAGAAACAAAAAGAACTATTACTTACTGTTAAAAAAAGAAAAAACCAATATCTAGGTCACAGTATGAGAGGCGAGAAGTACCAGCTTTTACAACTCATCATTGAAGGTAAAATACAGGGGAAAATGTCTGTTGGCAGGAGGAAGAATTCATGGCTGAAGGACATCCGAAGATGGCACAACTGCACTTCAGAAGTTGCTTTCCATGCTGCAACATCAAGTCCGCCAACCTCCGCTAGGAGAAGGCGCCTCAAGAAGAAGGTGCTATTAACATTAACACCATACTGAAAACAGACGAACTTAAACAACTCATAAACATCATGGACAAATTCGACATTCAAATTCTAACGACCGACCAGAGGTGTTTCCAATATAAACACCTTTTAGACTCAGAAAACTTCAGGATATTCGAGGTAAACCAGGTATAAAAATCTAACGGAATTTATTAATACTTGGGATGGCCTTTGCAGTGAGAAAAACGGCCTTAAATTCAGTTCTCGACTTTTCATCCCCCCTTGTGAAATAATCCGGCACATTGTGGACTAATAAGAACGGATAATGTCTAATAAGCTTTTGTAAATCATTTATGAAGAGACTTATATCTACACATTTTGCGAGACCCCTACACAAAAAGGAAACCTGGAGATCACCTAACCCATTACTGGGGTGAACCATATCGATTATGTTGCAGTTTCAACAAAGAATATGCACGAAATTCAAAATGTTAGAGTACGGGTGAGAGTCGAAGATTCGGATCACTGCCTAACACATATCAAAGTAAGGTTTTAACCAAACTGATCCTAGGGTCAGCCGAATTTCCAGAATTGATCCGGAGTGTCTGAAGAAGAATGCCTATGCTTTCATTCACTACATACAAGAAGAGGATCACAAGGTGTGGCCCGACCTTCGCAACACATTGCAGAAACCAGCCATGAAATTAGGACAGTGACCCAGAAAACGTAAACACAGATGTTGGAATACGACCTGCGATAAAGCCAGCAAATCAAAGCATTAATTCAGTGGAATAGAAAGATGGGAGATCTTTCTAAAGACACAAAAATTAACCTCCAAAGTAATCCACTGAGAAGAATGTGTCTACAGCTAAAACAGATTCATACGCATTGCGCAGGTTTTCCGGATAAACAATACCAGGAATTTCTACAAGAAAATCCGTGAGGATTTATCTGGTTATAAACCACCAACTAATGGAGCACTATAAACAAACAAACAGTAGAGAGAAATGCCTGATACTAGCCGATTACTGCAAAGACTTACTGAAATGTGATTGGGGAGACTGCACTTTGAAGAGCCTGTGCCAAACCCCCAACAACTCAAGAAATAAAAGAGTTGAAGCAATCGCTTAAAAATAAGAAAGCCCTTGGAGAGGATGACATTACTGCGGAGATATTGAAAATAGCAGGAAATGGCCTCAACAAGAATTCATGCACTCTTAACAGAAATGTGGTAACTGAAATTAACTTTTAGTATTGGAAGAGTGCAATTATCAATCCGTTGGTTAATAAAGGTGATAGAACAGAGCTCATAAGTTACAGAGGCCTATCTCTTTTGCTAGTTATATACAATATTCGATCTAATTATCTCCTAGACAGAGTTTGTGAGTGCCAAAGTAGGCTTCAGGGAAGGTAGACCGTGTGCTAAGCAGATTAAGGGTACGCCAAATAACCAACACATTTGCCACTTTTATGAACTTTGAGAAAACGTACGACTCATATAAATAGTTTTTAACAATAATTAGTAGAATAATTATTTAGAAGATCTCAGAGTGGACAGACAGACAAGGGCACAAATCTGCCAGACTCTCACATACACAGCATCTAAAGGTAAGATTCCTGGTGAATTACCTTAGTCTTTTGAAGTACGCACAAGCGTTGGACAAGGAGATGGTCTTTCCATGATTCTGTTGTGTCGGACAAAGTCATCAGATAATGGGGAAAAAATATTCGAAGGTATAAGCAGAGGGATTTCGGGGCAGAGAATAGTGGTTAAGTGCCTAGCCTTTTCTGATGATCTAGTTATCGTTACTAAGACTAGTGAAGAAACCAGGTATAGTATTGTGCCCTACTGCACTATTAAGTTCAGTCCAGGCGAAAGCCGGTCTCGAACCCAGAGTACAGTAGTGAACGAACTCTCACAGACGTGAGCTGGTGCACATAGTCTTACCTGAACACTGTCCTCTTCAATCAGCCGGTAGAGCGCTCTTCTCAGGATAACATGGGTATAATGGGGCAACATAAAGATAAAACACTAGGACATGTGCCTCCACAGGTAAGAATTCGACTAAATAAAAATTTAAAATAAAATATCTAACAGAAAACACCGCTGCATTCCAAGTTTAACAAATAGGGATTTATTACATAAAATAGAATTATTTACAAGTAAAAGATCATTTCAATATGAGATGGGAAAATGACGCTGAGCCGAGGACTATCATTTCACTGCCTTCACAAAAACACGTGAATCTGCAACAAGCATGTAACCATAATGTAAGCCACGAAGTTTAGAAAGATGGATATCTGCTTAATGACACAAAAACAATGATTCCCTTAAAAAAAAATTTACAAAGCCTCGCGCCGTCGAACCCCGGTGCAAACAAAATCACCACAAAATTTACAATGACCTGACACGGTCACGAACCCTAGTCCTATGACAGGTAAGGTGTCCAAGATACCTAAGCAAACAATATCAAAGATCCAATCAACACATCCAAGGGTGTCAGTATAAAATGGGCCAGTGTTAAAATCTTACGTAAAACACGTAGGACATAAAACAAATCTCTCTCTCTGCTTTCAAAACAAGAAGGTCGTTTCTTCCCCTCTGGCATACTTGAAATACTGCAGACGACCAACACACCCGCCTGTGACGTCAAGCTCAATGACCTCCATTCTCACCCCACCCCTTGCGGCAGCCCCTAATTTACGAGCTCAAACGGGAAGACTGGCTAAAGTCTTGCCTTTCAAAGAACACATCACGTCGTCAGCTGTTAAAGCCTTCATTTAAATATACCTGGGCTATCTGCCCTTGTCTCCATACTTCAGCACTCTCGCTCATCTCACATATGCCTCTCATGGGCTAACTCCTGGTGCTACAAAACACTAATCCTTACGCGATCATCACATTGCCATACTAGGCATTTCCAAAATATATTCAATAAACTCTCAATGGTTGGGCTCTCTCAGGCCGACTGCAAATCTTACTTTTGCCTCTTATGGGCTCCAATCTCTTAATACCTGGGCTCGCTCGCTCTATCAATGAATCTGGGTGAATTACTGGTCACGACTTGGTCATAATTTGGTCATAATTATACACTTCTACGTCTGCAGAAATAAATGCCTGAATGTGATTTAATAAAAGTACCTATCTGTAGACTAACCTCCTATGCCCAACTGAGTTCGATCAGACCCTTACACAAACATGTACTTCAAAATAACGCAATCAAAATGAACTATAAATTCATTAACAAGGACTCTACAACTAACATCTACCTTAAAGTACGGGGTTCGAGTTTGAGGCCTAGCTCTATATTACAAGGGAAATTCTCTTATTACCACCAATTATGCTGACTGACGGTTCCCATATTCCTATCTAAATTTAAATGACATGCTTGAAACAGAATTGGAAAGCTCTGACCTTAAAATAGAAGACATAGCGGAGCGGCCATCCCTGTGGACCACTGGATCTACCACATTCTGATAGACTGCCGGGCTTGCATCAGATACTGTTGACCACTTGGAGACATTCTTGCTGGTGTAGCGTCTTCGTACAGCTCCCTCTGTAGTCGGAAGGTGTCCTCTTCGATGTTGTGCTGGTCAGGTGCTCCCAATGTTCCTGGCTCGATGCCCGTTGTTGTGTTGGCTTCAGCTCCTGGTTGTGGCTTCTTTGGAATGATGCTGTCAAACACTCGTTCTGACTTGATGCTGGGGTAACTGAAAATAAATTCATATATTACAGACTGTCCAAACTTGATGCCTGTCCTCACTGCTAGCGTGTCTCACACGTTACACTGACCAAGTCTCGTTCAGAGTTTTAACCTGGTACACAAGAGTTTCTTTACTACTCTCCGTCACTGTTCTCTCACCCTATCACACGGACAACATATAGTTTTAGAATTCCTAACCTGAGCCAATATTAATACTAGCATTTCGTCAGTCATACTTTGACCTCACAGAAATATGAAGCTCCTAGTTCATTAGTCTCTTATAAGCAGTACCTCATCTCCCCATAGCATAATCTCACAGGTAAAATCTTCAATTCATCTGGATATTCAAGTTGATTACTTACATCTTTGCAGAAATAGCAGTACAGGTCGTCGTTGTAGCTTGAAGACAAAGCGTTGTTCTCAGTACCAACACGCAGTATGACGATACGTTCCTGCAGCCTCTCGTTCCAAGGATGACTCTGATATGCCCTGGCGGCCTTAATTTATAATTCCGGGTGGCGTCATCAAGCCACTTGGCTGCGTGCAATCTTAGCGTGCCCGGGAAAATTTTCCCGCATTAATTATCATGAGCGCAACTTAGCGAATGCATTAATTAATGCAGCCCTAATGCCTATCAAAATAAAGCAGATATAATACAGGTTGCAATTCTTGCCTCAAATCCAATGCAACTCTTCTGTAACCAAAGATATTAATTTATTTCATTCTTCCCTCCTAGAATAAGTTTAGCCGGGAACTGGAAGAGCGTCCCCAAGCTTCATCAAGAGGCTTCGCTTGGGACATAACTTCTATTAATGGGTTCTGGAGATTTCTCATAATGACGCGCGCTCACTTCACAAAAGAACGCTTCTTCTGGACCCCTTTATGACATATACTGTAAGACATCGGCTTCGTGGGTGGCCTAGTATTATTCCAATATCCAATACTCAAATTAATATAATTGCACCAATGAACAGAACGGTTCATAGCCCCCCGTGAACGACAAAATAAAATTTTGTCAAGAATTTTATTTTCCCAAATTCCACGATCATTTTCTCACTGCAATTATATCTGCTGTCAATATTCAAAACTTCAGGGCATGGGATTATCTTCAGCTACCGACATGATAGCCTCCCTATCCTTCCTAACTTGGTAATAGGCATCCAGCAGAGCTAGAAATCTCCGGTGGTTACTCGCGCAGTCTTGACACTCCGTTTCTTTGCGCTGCTCAGCTCGCTGTTTCTGGTCGCCTGGAGAAATCATATTCACTTCTTCTTCTTCTTCTTCACCATTGGGTATCTCTGGTTGTTCTTCTTCGCTGTTATTTCCATCTTCTTCCGGAATGATAACCTCCTCTCTGGCCATATTTTCGGTCTCTTCTTCCTCAGGTTCTTCTTCCTCTTCTTCGCCTCCTTCTTCTTCTTCTTCTTCTTGGTTGTCTAATTGATATTGGCCGGGTTGGAAAAAGGGCTTAAGGTTTGATGAGTTAAAGACCTTAGTCACTGTAGCGTCCAAGCTTTGGACCTTGTATGAGTTATTTTCATAACTATGAATTATTCTATACGGTCCAGTGTATAGCTCCGCGAACTTATGGTAGTATCTCTCTGTAGGGTTAGAGACAGTGGGTGTCTTAACTAACACTAACTCGTGATCTAGTTGCGGATCCCTGTTAAATTCATCTTAAATTCTCTTCATTCGTCATGATGTTCAATTAATATAATTCATAAAATAACTTTATAACTACTGGTTATCATCAGTTTTCTATTTACATTCCTACTTATATACAGTGGTGTTTATCTAAATGGCTCTTCTCTTTGCCAAACTTACGGAAGTTCCCTGTCTCATGGCCATTTCGCAACTTTCTTCACACCCTGTCTCATTCATTCGGCCTTCTAGCCTGCAGAGGTTCCTGGCACTACGTGTTTGTTTCCTTCTGTCGTTAGAGAGGTTCCCTCTCTCTGTTCCGCTCTTTCTTTTGTGGAGTAAGAGACATTCCTTTCTCTCGGTTTTCCAGTCACTTTTCTTCCGCCTTATTTCACGACATGCGGAAAGCCACCTCTTCGCAACAGCACGTTTTCTCCTCAACTGCTCCACGTAGCTTCTCGGTTCGAGCATTCGTCCCTCTTTCATATCTTCTTTTCGCCGCTTCTTCTTCCTCTTGATGGTTCCACTCTTCCACCTACGGCGTATTCTCACTTGTTTCCCGAACCAACCAAACTGGTATCGGTATTTTTGTTTCTTCTTGCGTCTCTTGTATGACTTAGTTCTCTTTCCTTCATTTCGCTTCGAATGCTGGTTATCCCATTGATCGTCTCCATTAACGGCTGCTATTTCTTGAAGATATTTTCCAACCGTTTCCCTTTGATTATTTTGTGCGTCCCCGTTCGAGTCTCCATTTTCTATTTGTCCAGAAATCCCATTAACGTGGTTCGCTATTTTCCTTCCTACATCATCGGCCTCGACCTTGGATGCTGTCACACATTCCAGACTCTCTTCTTCTACCGCAGAATTTACGAGGTTTTCGCCCTCAGACGTCGTCGCGTAGTACTTGAGCTCAGCCCCTTCTGACAGGACTATGGCTATGTTGCCAGATCTCTGCACAATGTGATTCTTGAGCTGCTCTTCTTCTCCTTCCTGTAGCCAAACCAAAGTTGCCGTTTCCTCTGCTTCCTTGCTTTTTGTGTTATTCAATCCTTCTTCTGAGGCTACCGTAATATTCTCGTTTCCTGGTGTATCTTCCCTTTCTGTTTCTGCCTCCTGAACCATTGGACTGTTTGTATCAGATTGCTCCATTCGCATCACTTCATTTTCGGGCGGTTCAACCGGTGAATCAGACTGCTGAACTTCTGTGATAATTTCCTCCTCGGGCACCTTATCGCCGACTTTACCTTCCTTATTCTCTTCCGTGGTTTGCTCTTTCCTCCCAACTCCTTCTCGAGTCCTCGCCTCCATACTGTCTTCTACTTTCTGCTCTATTTTTTCTAGCCTCGCTTGCGTATGGTCTGTGCGATCTATTGCTGCTACCAGGTCTTCTTTAACGGTTCTCAGTTCGGACTGGGTCTCCTTATCTTTTTCTTCCATGCGCTGTTCTATTCCTCCGATCCTACCCTTTTCTTCATAAATCTGTTCATCTACTGTCCTTTGTGACTCTTCCACCTGTCTATTCAATTCCTCTGTAGGGGTAACACATTGTCTACTGTCTGTCTCTATCTTCGTTTCTACCTTGGCTACGGTTTTCCTAGTCGCTTCATTTCTAGAGGCCAATGGCTTCAAACGCATGCTAGGATGTTCCTTAAACTCAGTTATTTGGCTCGTTATTCGTGTCTCGGTGAGTCTTAATCGCTCGGTCATGTATTCTTTGAACCCCGCGAATGGATCTTTGAGTTGCTCGGTCGAGTGTTCCTTCAGTCCTTTCACTTGTCCCGAGTTCTTAACTTCCGGTTCTCTAAATGTTGTACTGACTTGGTCGTTCAAACGCTCCCCGTTCTGAACCAATAGCTCACTATTCCTAGTCACTTGTTCGTTCAAACGTTCACCTATATCCTCCCCAAGTTCCTCTTTAAGCGCCACAAACTGTTCATTGACTCGCTCACTATCCCTCGTCTGTTGTCCTTTCATAGCTCGTACCTCCTTTATAATTTCGTTGAGCTGATCGCTCAGGCGCCACAGCCCCTCAACTATGTCTACCGACATTCCACTCACTGGTTATAAAGTCCGGCGGAAAAGCCGCTCCGTATGTCCTCGATTAAATTTCAAATACTATAAATTTCCTACACTTTCTAATTTATCAAAAGGTTCCTACTGCTAAACTCTCGAACTTTCAAAGCCTAAATTGGCTACCTCAATCTAATATCATGTCATTCAACATAGGGTAACCGTCAGTACAACACTATGATACAAAAATATATACACAACACAAACATAAAATTCTCCCACAAAATGTCATAAACCAGCAAAAACTACCACATGCACAAATCCCAGCTATCCGATTATACACCTGTAAAACACAACACCTTGCAGGTCAAATCCCCGCACGAATATCCTCCATCACTTCAAGAAAACCACAAAATCAGCACTTCCTCGCTAGACACCACCAACAGCAATATCCCTAAACTAATGGTAAGATCCAAGACAGAACATCACCAAATATCTCTCTGAACTGGCAGTCATTCAACCTCACAAGTTTAACAACATACTCCAAATATATCACCAAGCTAACAGTACAGATCACAGACCAAACTTGGTATACCTGCACAACACGTAATTGAATGCAGCTGTCATAACATATGCCTGAAATCAAGCCTTGCACGACCTTTATTTACCAAATATCAGGTCCTGCCTTTATAGATACACATTATGACCTATAGCCCTATTTTATGGGGAAAAACAGCAGAAAACCACTTGGTTATGTGAGCTCGTTTACACAAATATCAAGCATCACCTGATGGCATAATAAAATAAGCTGTATGACCCTCCTTACTGCAATATCGGGTCCTCCGTTATCCACACCAAGTTCACAATGAAGACAAAGGCGCTATGGTCCCTTTTACTGAAATATCGGGCCATTCGTTACTCGTCGTCATTAATACGATGGCGCTATGGTTAGCCCTTTACGAAAATTCGGCCAACACGATGGCTATTGCCATTTATACAATGGTGCTATGGCCCCTTTACGGAATTTCGGCCACCACGTTGCTCGGCGCCATAAATACTATGTGCCCTACTGCACTATTAAGTTCAGTCCAGGCGAAAGCCGGTCTCGAACCCAGAGTACAGTAGTGAACGAACTCTCACAGACGTGAGCTGGTGCACATAGTCTTACCTGAACACTGTCCTCTTCAATCAGCCGGTAGAGCGCTCTTCTCAGGATAACATGGGTATAATGGGGCAACATAAAGATAAAACACTAGGACATGTGCCTCCACAGGTAAGAATTCGACTAAATAAAAATTTAAAATAAAATATCTAACAGAAAACACCGCTGCATTCCAAGTTTAACAAATAGGGATTTATTACATAAAATAGAATTATTTACAAGTAAAAGATCATTTCAATATGAGATGGGAAAATGACGCTGAGCCGAGGACTATCATTTCACTGCCTTCACAAAAACACGTGAATCTGCAACAAGCATGTAACCATAATGTAAGCCACGAAGTTTAGAAAGATGGATATCTGCTTAATGACACAAAAACAATGATTCCCTTAAAAAAAAATTTACAAAGCCTCGCGCCGTCGAACCCCGGTGCAAACAAAATCACCACAAAATTTACAATGACCTGACACGGTCACGAACCCTAGTCCTATGACAGGTAAGGTGTCCAAGATACCTAAGCAAACAATATCAAAGATCCAATCAACACATCCAAGGGTGTCAGTATAAAATGGGCCAGTGTTAAAATCTTACGTAAAACACGTAGGACATAAAACAAATCTCTCTCTCTGCTTTCAAAACAAGAAGGTCGTTTCTTCCCCTCTGGCATACTTGAAATACTGCAGACGACCAACACACCCGCCTGTGACGTCAAGCTCAATGACCTCCATTCTCACCCCACCCCTTGCGGCAGCCCCTAATTTACGAGCTCAAACGGGAAGACTGGCTAAAGTCTTGCCTTTCAAAGAACACATCACGTCGTCAGCTGTTAAAGCCTTCATTTAAATATACCTGGGCTATCTGCCCTTGTCTCCATACTTCAGCACTCTCGCTCATCTCACATATGCCTCTCATGGGCTAACTCCTGGTGCTACAAAACACTAATCCTTACGCGATCATCACATTGCCATACTAGGCATTTCCAAAATATATTCAATAAACTCTCAATGGTTGGGCTCTCTCAGGCCGACTGCAAATCTTACTTTTGCCTCTTATGGGCTCCAATCTCTTAATACCTGGGCTCGCTCGCTCTATCAATGAATCTGGGTGAATTACTGGTCACGACTTGGTCATAATTTGGTCATAATTATACACTTCTACGTCTGCAGAAATAAATGCCTGAATGTGATTTAATAAAAGTACCTATCTGTAGACTAACCTCCTATGCCCAACTGAGTTCGATCAGACCCTTACACAAACATGTACTTCAAAATAACGCAATCAAAATGAACTATAAATTCATTAACAAGGACTCTACAACTAACATCTACCTTAAAGTACGGGGTTCGAGTTTGAGGCCTAGCTCTATATTACAAGGGAAATTCTCTTATTACCACCAATTATGCTGACTGACGGTTCCCATATTCCTATCTAAATTTAAATGACATGCTTGAAACAGAATTGGAAAGCTCTGACCTTAAAATAGAAGACATAGCGGAGCGGCCATCCCTGTGGACCACTGGATCTACCACATTCTGATAGACTGCCGGGCTTGCATCAGATACTGTTGACCACTTGGAGACATTCTTGCTGGTGTAGCGTCTTCGTACAGCTCCCTCTGTAGTCGGAAGGTGTCCTCTTCGATGTTGTGCTGGTCAGGTGCTCCCAATGTTCCTGGCTCGATGCCCGTTGTTGTGTTGGCTTCAGCTCCTGGTTGTGGCTTCTTTGGAATGATGCTGTCAAACACTCGTTCTGACTTGATGCTGGGGTAACTGAAAATAAATTCATATATTACAGACTGTCCAAACTTGATGCCTGTCCTCACTGCTAGCGTGTCTCACACGTTACACTGACCAAGTCTCGTTCAGAGTTTTAACCTGGTACACAAGAGTTTCTTTACTACTCTCCGTCACTGTTCTCTCACCCTATCACACGGACAACATATAGTTTTAGAATTCCTAACCTGAGCCAATATTAATACTAGCATTTCGTCAGTCATACTTTGACCTCACAGAAATATGAAGCTCCTAGTTCATTAGTCTCTTATAAGCAGTACCTCATCTCCCCATAGCATAATCTCACAGGTAAAATCTTCAATTCATCTGGATATTCAAGTTGATTACTTACATCTTTGCAGAAATAGCAGTACAGGTCGTCGTTGTAGCTTGAAGACAAAGCGTTGTTCTCAGTACCAACACGCAGTATGACGATACGTTCCTGCAGCCTCTCGTTCCAAGGATGACTCTGATATGCCCTGGCGGCCTTAATTTATAATTCCGGGTGGCGTCATCAAGCCACTTGGCTGCGTGCAATCTTAGCGTGCCCGGGAAAATTTTCCCGCATTAATTATCATGAGCGCAACTTAGCGAATGCATTAATTAATGCAGCCCTAATGCCTATCAAAATAAAGCAGATATAATACAGGTTGCAATTCTTGCCTCAAATCCAATGCAACTCTTCTGTAACCAAAGATATTAATTTATTTCATTCTTCCCTCCTAGAATAAGTTTAGCCGGGAACTGGAAGAGCGTCCCCAAGCTTCATCAAGAGGCTTCGCTTGGGACATAACTTCTATTAATGGGTTCTGGAGATTTCTCATAATGACGCGCGCTCACTTCACAAAAGAACGCTTCTTCTGGACCCCTTTATGACATATACTGTAAGACATCGGCTTCGTGGGTGGCCTAGTATTATTCCAATATCCAATACTCAAATTAATATAATTGCACCAATGAACAGAACGGTTCAGTATACAGCAGTTATAAGACGGAATCAAAGACAGGCCTCCGAATATTATATGATACAACTCATTTTATGGAAAATGTATATCAAAATATCAGGAGATTCCAACTACAGACGAAATGTGGCAAAATTTTATATGCGTCTTCCTTCAAATATCTTAGCAAAATCATACTACCATTTGGACTGGAGATTATAGCCTATTAAGAAAGAGGCACCAAAATCCAGAAAGCGTACAGCGTAACATGGAATCACTTCAGTAAAAGAGTGATATCGCGTAATTCGAAACTGCCGCGTTACAGGACAGTTGTTTTACCGGAAGCATTATATGCCCTAGAAACTACGTCTCTAGATCTCTCTAAGATGATTCAATTGGAAAGCAAGAACGAAAAATTCTTAGGAAAGAATATGGTTCCTAATCACATAAATGGCATGTGGATTAAAAGAAAACCTACAGATCTGACCACAGTAGCAGATAAGATTTTAAATGCTGTACGTACGAGACGCTTGAAATTCTAAGGCCACATCTGTAGAATGGACTTACTAAAATATATTTAATATAATCAATTCAAAGAACATGAAAATCAAGTGGTTGGAAGATATAAAGTATGATTTAAAAAAAGATATAAACGATAGGATCAAAAATCGTAAAGCCTTGGGAACTCTAGTTGCAAACCACTCATCCGTGGAAAAACCTAAAAGGATGACTAGAAAACAGTGGACAGACGAACGCAAGAAACAACAAAGCGAATTCATGAAGAAATTTTGGGGGAAGCAGAAGAAGAAAAGGAAGCCGTCAGACCAAGCTAACAAGTTCAAACGTGCTCTTTAATTGGGCATGAATAATAATAATAATAATAATAATAATAATAATAATAATAATAATAATAATAATAATAATCGTTTTACGTCCCACTAACTACTTTTACAGCTTTCGGAGTCACCGAGGAGCTAGGATTTTGTGCTGCAGGAGCTCATTCACTTGTCGGTAAATCACCGATACAAGGCTGCCATATCTGATTACCTTCAAATATCACCGGACTTAACTGTGATCGAACACGACAACTTGGACTCATAAGGCCAGCGCCTCTACTGTAAGTGTAAGAGGAAGAATTCTGATACCTTAAACACTGATGGTATCGATAAAAGAAACTGAATGTTAGGAAATCCGCGAAAATAAACTCCCTAGGCTTTCATAGCTTGTGCTCCAACAGACTGAAACTCAAAGTAGGCAAAGTCAGAAACAGCAGGGACCCTCTTTGTACCACTTCACTCCACAAACTATTTTGAAACTATTTTGATGAATTTTATGAGTACTCGGTGCTCTTATATGAATAGCTGACAGTTCTCCGACATAATTCGTTATCAACACTTGAATCGGTTGAATGATGAGTTCAAGTGTGAAGTTATCGTTTTTAAATTGCTTTTACCTCTGAACGAGGAATCAACGTATGTCCCTCCGAAGAAAAACGATCACGCCTTGAAGAGCTCGGCAGCTCTAAACAGCTAAGGAGCTGAATACGCTGGAATGGTCTATTTCTATCTCCCAGTTATGAATCTAAAGTTATACTGTATATCATATATTTCTATGAGGTTTTAGGGGTTTCAGTAGAAGTTTCTCAACCTTCTCATAATGATAGAGAAATAACGAATAGAAATGAACGCTCAGAGAAATATAAGACACTAAAGTGAAAGTCATTGGAGCTGTAGTGAAAAATAAACGGTGTTGAGGTTGCAAGAGAATCAGAGTAGTGTCAAGAAGAATAGATAGGAGCAGAATAAGGGATGGAAACCTGAAATGATTAAATAGAAGCCTCATAAAGTAATAGAAGATCCAACGTCTATACCAGAGGCAATCAGGGTGATACGTATTATCCGGGCAAAGGGTGAAGCTGTGACTGCAGCTTTACTTCTTCGATAACCTGTGGTGGAGATAAGAGCTATGGCTTTCAGGTCACAGTGAACTGGTATGTGAAGTTTAATAGCACCTTTCAAATATTATAATAATTTGTAATAATTTATTGCAACCAACGGCCATACACACAATTATTCACAATGATTAGATTACATAGGTAATTAAATTCCATAGAGTAAAAAGGTACAATGTCAGATAGTTATTGTCAGGTCTTTACTAGCAGTCATAGTGGGGATCGACTTCCGTTCCGCTTGTAAGCAGGTCCGTACAGTTGTGCTCGTGTGTCCATGTGTTCCATCTGTGAGAGGACATTTAGAGCTGAACTCTGCCTCACACATACTATAACTCACAGTGATGGGAGGCCGATTACTTGTCTAATTTGCGACACTGTATTGAGATCGCATTTTGCAGGGCACAGTGATGAAAAGTCTTCTGTCTGCCTAATTTGCAACACTCTGTTGAACATGCCTCGTCCGCTTGTAGGTGCACGCGGTTCCTCTTTACCAGTCTTTAGCGAGTGCGGTAATGGTTATTGTTCTTGCGGTGCAGTTGATGAGGTGGTACCTGGGGCATTTTCCACCACAGAGCCGGCAGGTACATTCTTCATCTGGTTCGTGGTATCCAGCGGTTTGGCATACCTTTCCGTGGAACCCGTGGACGGCGAATCGGGTGAAGGTGTGGCGTAGGTTGAAGCCTGGCCCTTTCCATTCGTCGTTTCTCACTGCCTCAGTTTCATAGAATTCTTCCGGGATTTGCTGTTCTTTTCGTCGTCTTTCTTCCAGAACTGCGGCGGATGCTTCGGTGTCGGGAAGGTTGAAGGAGGTTTTTGTGTCCTCTAGGAAGAACGGCTCATCCACCAGGGTGTACACCAGTCTGTTCTTTGTATATTTTGATAGTTGGAGGATTCGCTTGAGGTATCTGGCTTTGATATTTTCAATCCTTTTTAGATTCGCTGTGGTTAGTTTGTGCCAGACTAATTGTATACCGTACGTGGCTACCGGGGCAACTTTAAGTTTGAACAATGCCACGGCCGTTTTCACTGATAGATTCTGGAGCTTGGGGATTTCGAACATTGCTCTAGTTGCTGCTATCGCTCTTTCTTTGACGTGTAGTGTGAAAGTTGCCCCTGTAGTCTGGAGCGTGATACCTAGGTACTTGGATGACGATACTATTTCTAGCTGGTCCCTGCCGTTTGAGAAAACGTCGTCTTTTGCGAGTCTTCCTCCTCTTCTAAATTTCATCACTTTTGTTTTCTCACTGTTGATAATGAGTTTTTGTCTGCCCATTCTTATAGGTTATTGAATGCCTTCCGGATTACGATGGGGTTTCTTGATAGCAGAGCCATGTCGTCGGCATACATTACAAGATTGACCCGTGCTGGTTCTGTTGCACTTGCGATGTCGGCTGTCATCTGGTTGAACAATACCGGGCTCATTGGGTCTCCTTGGAGTACTCCTTTGGTCTGCGTTATAAGTGCTGAGATTGTTGACCCATCGTGGATTTTCATGTAGTTTACGTTAAGTATAACTTTTATGGTTTCCAATTCATACTGCAAGTTGGTTGGTGTTAGTGTTGCTTCCAGTTTTCCTATTAGTATCTTCCTGTCGATGCTGTCGAAGGCCTTTCGATAGTCGATGAATGTAGTGTACAGTGGTGTGGATGGTTGTGGTAGAGCGGTGTCTATTTCGTTTGTTACTTTCCCTATGGCTTGTAGTGTTGATTTTCCGTCCATGAATCCGTATTTGTTGGGTGGTATCTCTTCTATTATTCTTGGTCTGATGCGGGCCATGATGGCCTTTGAGAACATTTTGAAGATATTGCACTCCAGGGCGATTCCTCGGTATGAGCTGGGATCATCCCTATTGCCTTTGCCTTTGTACAGTGTGATTAGGTTGACCTGTCGCCATATGTTCGGGATCCTCCTGCTTCTCAGACATTCATTGAACAGTAGCGTCAGTACACTTACAGTGTCCGCCGCCGTGGCCTTGATGTGCTCGTTGTACACTCCGTCCGGGCCTGCTGCCATTTTGTCCTTGGATTCTTGGATAATTCTCCATACTTCATCGGTTGTGAGTGGTTGGAGTGTATGTTCCGGTATGTCTCTTTTTTCAAACTCGTTCGAAGATGCGTTCCCAAGAAGTTCTCGGAAGTGTTCCGTCCACCGCTGCGGGCTTATTATAGAGGTTTTCTGTGTTGACTTGCTTCCTTTCAGGATTCGGTGGGGTTTTTCCTCTGCTTCCTCGATCAGCTTTTTCTCTTCTAGTAGTTTGTGGTCTATCTTTTTCATTCTTAGTATTTTTTATATGCTTTCCTCGCCTCAGCGTATTTTGTAGGTGACATTGGCTGCTACTGGATCTGGCTTTATGGAGGTATTCCAGAGTTTCTTGTCTTGCAATGTAGCATTCTCTGTCAAACCATTTCTTGGTCGTTCTCTGGATGTTTGGTTTGGTAGTTGAGGCCAGTAGAATTTGCTGCAGTTTTGCCGTGGCTTCTTCAATGTCTCCCAGTTTGATCATTGAATTTATTTCCGGTATGGCTCTTTTGTTTACCTCCCATAGGTTCATGTCTAGTCTTCTAGGGAATCTTGTTGGTAATTCCGGAACTTCCATGGGTGCGTCTAAACCTATGCGGAGGGAGGTCTTGACTGGTAGGTGTTTTCTGATTGGATTGTTGAGTGCGATCCTCTGCTCCACTTGGTATATCCCTTAATTACTGAGGAATACCAGGTCGTTTGTACTTTTCCCGTTATGTCCTATGTATGTATACTCATCTTCTGTGTTCACTAGTCTCAGCCCGTTATCTATTAGGTATTATCTATTGTCAGTTTTGATGCTTCTTTTGTCAATCCGGCAGTTGAAGTCTCCGGCCACAAGGAGGGGCTTATTGTCGTTGAATGCTTCGATGGCTCTTCCTAAGCTGTCTATAATGGTTTCTGCATCGATATTTGGATTGAAATAGGCTATTATTATGTTGATGAGTTGGGTAGATAGTGACATTGTGAACTGTGATTTGAAAACTACTCGTGTTGGTTGCAAGTGTGGTTTGAGGTAGCAACTGATCCCACCTTCAGGGCGTCCTCTGCTTCCTTGTTTTGCGATGATATGGATATAATAATAATAATAATAATAATAATAATAATAATAATAATAATTGCTGTCTTTGACCTCAAAAAGGCGTTTGGTCGTGTGCCACATGACTTGATCTGGCATGCCCTCCATGGTCATGGAATCCCAGAAGAGCCAATAGCTTGGACCGTACTGCTTTACGACAACCCAAGCCTATTCACAGTTCATTACAAAAAATGAAAATAATTTTTATCCCGTACTGTCGACCTTAACAAGTACTATAACAGTAGTTATTTACAGTTCATATAACATGTTCTATTTAACCACTTCATTTTAAACACTGTGAGGGGAAAAGGTCATGTTGTGTTATTTTAGATTTAAATGCAATGCAAATAATGATATAATATTAATAAAAGAATAATTTTCTTAATTAAACCCTCAGTAGTTGATAATGTCGGATGGCAAAATTTTCTTCACAGACATGTTTGTGCCAATTCATTCTAACCGATTTAAAAATGTATTCTACACTTGATGTTTTCATCATACCTGTATGTGCCTTCATGAAAAATGTTTTCTTTTAGTGTCAGGAAGTGTGCAAAGAACATATATTAATTACATGATCAAACATTAAAAAGTTTATATTCCTCATCACTCAAAGTTCATAACCGTAGCTACATAAATGCATTTATCTGCATTTGTGATATCATATATCCTTTATCATATATCCTTATATTTAACCCTAATTCAGTTCTGATACGCATAGGTTTTTATACATCGCTACCGACTTTCTAGTCAATTACACGTCACATTATATATATTTCTCTTTCACTGACCGAGTTGAACATGCAGTTAGGGGAGCGCAGCTTTGAACTTGAATTCGGGAGATGGAAGTTTCGAACCCCACAGCCGACAGCCCTGAAGATGGTTTTTAGTTTCCTTACCTGGAAAATGCTTGGGCTGAACCTTAATTAAGGCCACGGACACTTCCTTCCCACTCATATTCTATCGTCGCCGCAAGACCTACCAGTGTCGGTGCGACGTAAAGCGAAAAAAAAGAAATTCTGCCTGGTATTTTTCCAAATATTTGGGATCGGTACTTTGTAAAAACTTTGTCCATTTTTACACCCGGATGTTTTTCTCTGACTTAGCCCTATGTGGAGCAATGTACTCATTATTTCGGCTGTTTATGGTGGTTTATTAATATATGTTGACTACCCAGACCAGGGGCCCTCAAACGCCCAAAATCTCACACGTTCAACCCGAGGCACAAAGTTCCTGTGCACAGTGCATTGGTCGCACTCGGCTCGGCTCTGACCAACGCTTCATCTCTGGGATACTCGGCTAAGCTCGGCTCAACTCCGCTCAACTTGGCTCGGATTTAGAGCGCTACGGAGCATGTGTGGGAGACCGGCGGAGCGACCGGGACAGGCGTGGGGAAAAAGAGAGGCAGCGCTATTGCTCCAAATCGAGGAGTGGGGGTCTGCACTCTGGTCAACCAAGCGGAGTCCTCTTTTGCACTGTGCACAGCGCAATGCACTGGTGCATGCACCCTGAGACGCCCTGGCTCAGACCAAAGGCTGTTTGAAACCGCAGCAGCTGCTATCAGCTGTCATACATGGGGTAGGTGTCACTGAAGAGATGTACGAGGGAAATAAGGAGTGAGGTAGTTTCCCGTTCCTTACCTTACCTATTGGCTATAAAACCACTGGAATGTATGCACCAGCCGACTCTATCACCGACGTCTTCATACCATTCATAACAGGGGCTGTCTGGATAAGGAATAAATTTTTCTAACATTGCTCATATCTCAGTCATTTTCATATCGTCAAAATCAAGGATTGAACTCAGACAGGTCAATGAAAGTAACAAATTTGTTGTAACACATAGCAGAAAGCATAGCATCCGAGGCAGATAGATGAAAGTAACAAATTTGTTCTTGCTCATACTAGAAAGCATAGCGCACTGTATACATTATGTCTCGCCGGCAAACGCAGAGTGTAATATTTTGTACCTAAATCAAGATGTGTATAATAACGCAAACCTCAGTCCCCGAGCTAGAGGAATTATCCTGAAAAATCTCCGAACCGGCCGGAATTGAACATAGGGTCCGGTGAACCGGAGACCACTGCACTGACAATTCAGCCAACTAGCCAGACTTCACAACAAATCAATTTAAAATGCATTGTAATTAATTCTGTACTGTCGTGGGGACTTAATGTGCCACAGCTTCACTATTCGGAGTCTAAATAATATTCTCTCGTACGTGTTGATGTTCTGACAGACAATAGGGAACATGCGTAATTTTCAAAATATTCCTTTTTGAAAAGTAAACCAATGAAATAGTAGATAAACATATTACATTGTGTTAAGTTGCTTTGTTTTCTACCAGTAAAAAAAATATTTAAAAGTCTCTTTCCGTAAGGAGAGTAAAACGTCCTCTGACGTAAGCGGCTGGCTGTGACGTCAAGATCAAGTACCGCATCCAGCTCTACCAGCCATTGTGCATCAGCTGTTACTAAAAGCCGAATGTTTATTATTCGTGATCGTTAATAACTTCAAAATGACATAAGAAAGGTATTAAAAAGCACAGTCAGGCAATCTACCATATGTAGATGCCATCATTCTTGAAAAATGGTGACTGTTTTGTGGTTGTAGAAGTACGCGGATCAAAAGCAGATTGGTAAATGACATCTTGTATATACGTGCAATGTACTGTAACTCATGGTATTGGGACAACAATGAACATGTAGAGAAATCACTTAAATCACCTTTGCCATTTACTTCTAGATTGATTCCCATATCAGAGAATAACATTATGTTTTCAGACCTTCACCATTACTTAAGTAACAAATCGGACTTCAGCACTAACATACAAATATAGCTAGCATTGCAGTATTATAGTTCTATAACCTATTATTCCCGGAAAATGTAGATTTATGGTTGGGGCAACTGGCCCCCCACTTCCGAGAACTATGAAAAAGAAACATTAAATGTCTAGTTCATTTTTCTACACATATATTGAATAATACACCAGCCTATATTCACGTCAGAGTGATGGCAGATAAAATTATGGTGACCGTGCTTTAGGTTATGCTCATGTGAAGCGATGAAGTGTAAAACGCATAGTAAAATGCAAAATATGTCCTGAGCATAAGGTCAGATCCAAAAAATATAGTCACACTAATTCTGGATGAGGAACAGTGCTGCATATAATGTAGACTGTGCTGCATCCTCTGGTGAGTAAGTAAACTTAGCAAACATTACATCTAGGCCTAAAAACTTTTTAAGTCTTTTGCTAATGAGTAGACCCTTTGGAGGAAAAAGTTAAATATGATAAAGTTTAATATGACTTCATCCAGTTTTTCACAAGTCGGGTTGAGTGGCTCAGACGGTTGAGTCGTTGGCCTTCTGACCCCAACTTGGCAAATTTGATCCTGGCTCAGTTCGGTGGTATTTGAAGGCCCTAAAATATACCAGCCTCCTGTCGATAATCGTGCGGACTACATTCCGGCTGATCGGTATATCCGAAAAGCGTAAGAGTAGTTAGTGGGACGTAAAACCAATAACATTAATTGCATTTAGTTTTCCACAAGCTTAGCATATGAAGCAAGAACACTGTCTTGGTGAAATTTTAGTCACTCAGTATAGGAATGTTTTCGGGTGCTGCGATTTTTACCCTTCGGTTTATTGATTTGGCATGTATAACCTAAAACTTAGGCTAAGTATGGAAAATATTTTAAACACCAACATCACTACTAGGTGTAGTGCCAGTAATGTATTTTCACTGCAGTGTGCAATTATGCAGTTGTGTTATTTATTTAATTAATATTATGATTGGTACGGCAGGTACGGGCTAGGAAAAGCGGCGGCCCGAAGGGGCTGGATAATGGTCGCATTAAGCGAAAAATACCAACACCAATTAACAACGATATCTCGCCAAGCTTCTTTAATTACAAGTTCGGAAACTTTAACTGCTTTAAAAACATCAAGTAACAACAATTTACAATTAAGAGGATAATACCCGTATATACATTCAGAATTATTACAAAACACTAATGAGGGAGCCAGCCCTCTCTACCAGGTACAAGTTCGCATGCATACGTGAAGGGCTTCGCTTTGCAACTTTCCGAACATAATATGAAAGACCTTCTAATATTACAATAAGGTTGAGAATAAATTAAGCATGGCCTTCCGAATTCTTAACCAACGCAACGCCCGAAGGCACATAGAGAATCCGTAGTGGATTACAATAACGTAGAAAAGCAACACCTACTTAACCCCACAATGGAATGTTTCGGCCATGAAAATACTTTCTTTAAACTGAATCAAACACATCAACTAGAAATCTTAAATAAAGATCGAATCCAAAGCACAAAGTTCCTATCATTACACAGTGACAAGCCTCGTTTTTACCTCAGGCACCTTAAATTTCGACATCTTAAGGGGACAGTACAATAGCAAGATCCCTCTTTCTCTCTTACCTCCGCGCTAGCGTGCCGGGTTCGAGGGGCTAGAAGGCAAGCCCAGGAGATAACAGACTGCTCAGAGTGCCAACAGCCGAATCGCCCGGCCGGCCGAGGAGAACGACCGCGAGCCGAGCAGCGGTCACGTGGACCGAAACTCCCCTCTAGAAGAGAAGGGAGTTGCAGAGGGGCGCGAAGCAAGAGAGATAGAGAGAGCTCGGAAGGGAGGGAGGACTCTTCAGGGCGAGAATACTTCTACATTTCCCTGAAGACATGCGGAACGGGCAAAAATACATTTATTCCATAAGAGGGGCAAGGATAGGAAATAAAATACATGTAAATACATCAAATTACACAATACATAGTACAGCTTGCAAGCACATACACTGTAAAAACACTGGAGAAAGATAGTCTGGGAGGGGGATCACAGTTTACACGGTTCAGATCCTCCCCGCCTAAAAGCCGACGCCGGAGAAGATGAGAGTAGACCTTAAAAATATAATATAAATGCAGTTCTTCTAAAAAGAGTTCCATGCAGTTGGAAAATACTCCCAGTTCAAGGAGAACACATTCCCAAAATCACTTCAAAACTTCAAATTCAAATTTGAATAGAAATGCACATAAAGAGGTTCTGTGCCTTAAAAATTTCCTGTTACTAGGAGCAGACTTTTGTAGAATAACAAGTGGACTCGGAAGAAGGAATTTGAGCCACACCAAAAGTTCATAAGCGGCACAGGAACTTAGCGAATAAGTGACAGCGACGAATTTCCCACTCGGTCCTTCACATAGCTAGGTCGCAGCAGGAGAGCAACCAGAAAGAGTTGTGCGCCATAAGAACAGATAGGCACGAAGATAGGGGCTCCGAAGGCGTAACATGGTCCATGAGGAGCCGAAAAACAGGTCACAGCCAGGGCAAGACGTACCAACAGCTCCACCGAGGGGCCCTCTCAGAGAGCTCGGCAACAGGATGCACCAAATGACTGGAAAAATAACAGAGCCAACAGAAGTCTGTCTCTTTGCACCTTTCAAGGAAGGACCGGGGGTAGGTCGACAACGCCAGGCCGCATAAGGACCCGGCAGCAGCGCGGAGGTAAGGCGGGAAATCAAGAAGGGAGGGAGAGAAAGGCCGGAAGGGGCGTGAGGTAAAAGGAAATACAAGAACAATTAATCAAAAGATACCGTTTAACAATGGTAAACATTTTAAAATACAACAAGATATCATCCTTAACTAAGGAAACCCTCCACAAGTGATTCGAAGCGAGGCGAACTTGGTGCAAATGGCACCGACAATTTAGGCAGGCTTGACTTGAGAGAGGTGGACTCTAAACACCCTCTCCGCCACGGGGTCCCTCAGGAGCAATGTGACAGGAGTCAAAAATTTAATGACAGTACAAGGCCCCCAAAAGCGGGGGGAGAGCTTACTCGAAGGTACAAAATTCTTCACAAAAACCTTATCACCGACGGCCAGGCTGACAGGTTTTCGCCCCTGATTGTAACGTTGCTGCTTCCTTAAATTAAAGACCTTAAGGTTAGCCATAGCACGTTTCCACGTAGCCCTAACATTAGGAGGATCGATATTCTCCGGCAACAGATCATTTATATTCCACAAATTTGACAAGGGTGAGTTAGGTATGAAACCAAACATGAGAGAAAACGGGGAGGACTTATGCGCCTCATGAACAGCAGTATTGAAAGCATAGGTTAACCAAGGAACAGTCGTATCCCACCTCCAAATATCTTCATGATGGAAGGCGATAAGCGCAGAGCGCAAATAACGGTTTACCCTCTCCGCGTACGACGGCTGAGGATAGTAAGCAGAGGTCGTAACGTGAGAGATAGAAAGGCCGAAACAGAATTTTTTAAAGCAATTGGACGTAAAAGCCCTCGCATTATCGGAAACTAAAACTTGACAAGGCCCAAACGAAGAAAAAATGTTTTTCAAACACCTTACCGTGGTGTCAGCAGTAGCAAGCTTGGTAGGAAACATCCAGGTAAAGCGAGTGAAAGCATCAACACAAACAAGAATGAACCTATTACCATCCCCTTTCGATTTGGGGAGGGGCCCAACGTAGTCTATAAACATACGCTGCATAGGGCGAGTAGCTTGAGAAGAAGATAGAAATCCGACCTTAGTATTCAGCGGTGGCTTGCTAATTTTACAAAGCTTGCAAGCTCTAACCAATTCGCGCACTTCACCATCCAATCCCTTCCAAATGAAATTCTCACGGATTTTCTCTCTTGTTTTAAAGACCCCGAGATGGCCCGCAAGGGGAGACTCATGAAAATATTTAAAAATCATGGGCACGAGAACGGCAGGTACCACCACCTTCATCCTTTTATCATGGCGAGCCGTACAACACAGAACTCCGTTCCGTAACTCGTAGGGAGCAACCGGTTTACCTAGCTCTAAATCTTGGATGATGGGTCCCAAGTAAGGGTCTTCTCTTTGAATTTTTCCAATGTCATGATACAATATGGGGGTATCTGACAGAAACGCCGCAGAAATCGGCAGGGCAAGGGACTCAACAGCAAAGGGTTGATCATCTTGAACCCCCTCGGGAGAGTACATACGGCTTAAAGAATCAGCCAAAATATTATCCGACCCCCGGATGTGGCGCACTTCGAACTGAAAGGCAGAGATCCTGATCGCCCACCGGGCCAAACGGCCAGTTCTACGAGGACGACCCAGAACCCAGCTCAACGCCTGGTTGTCCGTTTCAAGTTGGAATTTAACGTGCTCTAAATACATCCGGAACTTCTCGAGGGCAAACAACACGGCTAAACCTTCAAGCTCGTACACCGAGTATTTAGATTCCTGGGCGGACAAGGTCCTGGATGCATAGGCAATCGGGCGTCTGCCAAATTCTGACTCCTGCAACAACACCGCGGCGACAGCGGATGCAGAAGCATCGGTTTGGACTATAAACGGTTTAGAAAAATCGGGCATGGCAAGAATAGGCGCGTTGGAGATGGCCAACTTAAGATCTTCAAAGGCGGCCTGCTGAGAGGGTCCCCAATCAAATTTAACCCCTTTCCGACGCAAGGAGTTAAGCGGGCTGGCACGCTTAGCGAAGTCCGGAATGAACTTGCGAAAAAAATTTATCATGCCGATAAACCGTGCTACGCCTTTCACATCCTTAGGGGGGGGAAATTCACGAATGGACTGGGTACGAGAGAGGTCCACGGAAACACCGTCAGGCGAAACCACATGCCCAAGAAAAGACATCTGGGGCCTCGCAAAGGAGACCTTAGAAAGCTTGACGGTAAGGCCCGCCTCCCGAAGGCGCATCAACACTTCCTTAAGGTGCAACAGGTGCTCCTCGAAAGTTTCAGAATAGACCACAAGGTCATCCAGATAGTGATATAGGTAGTTAAATTTAATGTCCGAAAACAGCTTATCCAGAAGCCTAGTAAGAACGGCGGCGCCCGTCGATATGCCAAAAGGGACGCGCAAAAATTCATATAAATTCCAGTCTGTGGCAAATGCCGTCACATGCCGCGACTCAGGAGCCAAGGGGATCTGGTAGTAGGCTTGATTTAAATCCAAGATAGTAAAATATCGAGCCTTCCTAAACCAGGAGAAACAGGAGTGTAAATCGGGGAGCGGCACGGACTGCAACACAATTTTCTTATTGAGGACCCTATAATCCAGGACAGGCCTGAACCCGCCCTGAGGTTTAGGGACTAGGAAGATGGGCGAGGAATAAGCGGACGTAGATGGTTGAATAATCCCCTGGTCAAGCATCTTATCGATGGTCTCCTTGAGCGCCTTCATCTTAGGCGGGGACAAACGGTAAGGTGGAATCCTTACTGGAGTTGAATCAGAGAGTTCGATTTTATACTCCAAAAGATTGGTCACGCCCAATTCCTCAGAAAATACGTCCGAAAAAGTGTCGCACAACTCCCTCACACTCCGCGCCTGATCCTCAGGGAGATGGCTAAGATCACATACCATCTCCTCTTGAGGGGACGTAACCGACCGGAAAGAGACAGAATTAAATGAACCAAGGGGAATCTTTACCGATTGAGAGAATCTGAACCAACAAACCCCCTTTTGTAGGTCCAGAACCAATCCGGAGTAAGAAAAGAAATTTGTCCCAAGGATTACGGGACATGACAAATCCTTGGCTACATAAAAGGAGAACTTCCAAGAAAAGTTAGACACTCTAATTTTACTAGTGAAGCTACCTATAATATCGACCATAGAAGAATTGGCTGATACACAGGAAACAGAGACAGGAAGCAAGTCCGAAAACTTACATATAGCTTTATGTGCGATATACCATTTCTCGCTGACCAAGGAAACTACACTCCCCGAGTCCAGCAAGGCCGATACAGGCTCGTTCCCCATTTCAACCTTAATGAAGGGAGCACTACCTTTCAAATCCGCAGAAATCCGTAAACACTCGGGCGGAAACGTATCACATAAAGGCTGAACAGAAGCACAACGAGGGCTGTCATCAACTGGGGGACCGTGAGGGACGGAAGCCCCCTTACCTAGTCAGCTTGACGCTGAAGTTCCAGCACAGTTCTTCGCAAAATGCCCCGCACGCCCACACTTAAAACAAGCCAAATTGCTACTCCTATTAGGAACACTGGCATTAGCCGACGTGCCCACCGGGCGACGACCAGGAGTCCTAGTGGGACAACGGTTCCGCAAATGATCGCGTGATCCACACTCATAACACCTCAGGTCTGCAGGCTTTCTGGAAGCGGGAGCGCCGGATACATAGGGCGATGAAGGACTACTTCCCGTACGCAAGGTGTCCGCATGACGAACTCCTTCCGCGGCGACGACCATTGCCTCCAACTCCGAAAAATTGCGGGGATGGGCCGCGAAACACAAACAAGAACGATACAAGGGGTTTATGCCCTCAACAATAGTCGAGACGATTTGCTCTTCTGAAAAATGGAGCGCGAAGACCCTGGCGTAATGTTTAATATCCAAAATGAAATCAGCCAACGACTCATCATTACGCTGGACTCTGAAGTAAAATTTCTGCACGAACGAATTTAACGCCCTAGCTGGAATAAAATGCGTCAATAAGTGCGCGTGGAATTGCTGAATAGTTTCCTGTTCCTTAATGGCCTTAACAATCCTATACGACAACTCACCACTCGCGGAGGGATAGATAATCTGCAATATATGACTATGAGAAATTCCAAAAACCAGGGCATGGTCCAGGAATTCGACCAAGAAACGAAGGAAGGCTACAGTGTCGCTCGCCGAATTGACAGAGTAGTATGGGGCCCCCTTCAACATTAGCGTTAATGGATGAGGAATATTGGAGAATATAGACACATTTGACGGTGGGATAGATTGCAAAGGTTGCTGTTCTTGCTGTTCTCCAACCTCTCTATTCCCTATAGGTTTATCCGAATCATCTCCACCTACCACGGAGACCAAAACAGGATTGGTTTTGCCTGCCAATTTCGTCAACCATAAGTCAGTTTTCTCCAACGAGCTAAGCGCTCTACCTTCCAAGTCCTTGATTTGGGTCCTCAATTCATCCTCTAACTCCAATGACAAAAGGTCCCTAATACGCTGAACATAATGCGTGAGGCGACCTTGAACTCTCCTCAACTGATGACTAGACATTACGTCGCTTTCCAAAAATTCCATAATTGAAGCAATATCAGTTAAATTAGTATCAATCAAGGACGCGGCACTGCCCACCTCGCCATCGGTATAACAGGGTACAACGACTGGCTTATCTAAGTTGGTTCGTAATAATGCTTCATCGTTCTTGACCGTACCTCGAGATTCAAGATTCCGAATGGTCAACTCATACAGTAATTCTTCCTTTCGGAGTGAACCCGGATAAGCTACATCTCGAGTAGACATTTTGATAACTTAAGAGAAAATGGGGCACGACGTGGCGGAAGGACACCGAGAGACCCCCTCCCAAGCAATCAAGTACATTTACTAATGCGACACCAGCCCCATACAACCCACGCTCAGCTACCAGCTGGAACGGCAGGTACGGGCTAGGAAAAGCGGCGGCCCGAAGGGGCTGGATAATGGTCGCATTAAGCGAAAAATACCAACACCAATTAACAACGATATCTCGCCAAGCTTCTTTAATTACAAGTTCGGAAACTTTAACTGCTTTAAAAACATCAAGTAACAACAATTTACAATTAAGAGGATAATACCCGTATATACATTCAGAATTATTACAAAACACTAATGAGGGAGCCAGCCCTCTCTACCAGGTACAAGTTCGCATGCATACGTGAAGGGCTTCGCTTTGCAACTTTCCGAACATAATATGAAAGACCTTCTAATATTACAATAAGGTTGAGAATAAATTAAGCATGGCCTTCCGAATTCTTAACCAACGCAACGCCCGAAGGCACATAGAGAATCCGTAGTGGATTACAATAACGTAGAAAAGCAACACCTACTTAACCCCACAATGGAATGTTTCGGCCATGAAAATACTTTCTTTAAACTGAATCAAACACATCAACTAGAAATCTTAAATAAAGATCGAATCCAAAGCACAAAGTTCCTATCATTACACAGTGACAAGCCTCGTTTTTACCTCAGGCACCTTAAATTTCGACATCTTAAGGGGACAGTACAATAGCAAGATCCCTCTTTCTCTCTTACCTCCGCGCTAGCGTGCCGGGTTCGAGGGGCTAGAAGGCAAGCCCAGGAGATAACAGACTGCTCAGAGTGCCAACAGCCGAATCGCCCGGCCGGCCGAGGAGAACGACCGCGAGCCGAGCAGCGGTCACGTGGACCGAAACTCCCCTCTAGAAGAGAAGGGAGTTGCAGAGGGGCGCGAAGCAAGAGAGATAGAGAGAGCTCGGAAGGGAGGGAGGACTCTTCAGGGCGAGAATACTTCTACATTTCCCTGAAGACATGCGGAACGGGCAAAAATACATTTATTCCATAAGAGGGGCAAGGATAGGAAATAAAATACATGTAAATACATCAAATTACACAATACATAGTACAGCTTGCAAGCACATACACTGTAAAAACACTGGAGAAAGATAGTCTGGGAGGGGGATCACAGTTTACACGGTTCAATGATAATTATTATCACTGAGCATTGTTAGCTTATAAGACTGAGACCAACCCAGCGGACAAGAACTGGTTTTCTAGAGATATGCATTTGTTAAATTCACGTTGTTTTCTTTCAGGATGTACACGACTACCTTTTGTTATATTATAGAGTTCACTTTACAAGTTGCTTTACGTCGCACGGGTACAGATAAGTCTAATGGCGACAACGGGAAAGTAAAGGGACAGGAGTCCGAAGGAAGCGGCTGTGGCCCTTAATTAAGGTATAGCCCCAGCATTTGCCTGGTGTGAAAATGGGAAACCACGGAAAACCATCCTCAAGGCTGCCGACAGTGGGGTTCGGACCCACTATCTCCCGATTACTGGATACTGGCCGCACTTAAGTGACTGCAGCTATCGAGCTCGGTATAGCGTATTTAGCTGTAGCCTAAATTTGTTTACAAATGTAAGCTCTTCAATAAAGAAATACAAGAATAACTGCCGCATGCCAAGATAAACCTGTATAATTAGAGCCGTTAATTTGGGTCGTAAACCATTTGATTTATTACAAATATTTTGATATGGATCACCCAAAACTTCGGTTAGGTTTGGAGAATACTTTAATAATCAGCATTAAAGTATGCACTTTTTATAACTTCCAGATTCTAAGATGTAATATATGCACTTAATTAAAGCATCATATATTTAACTTTAAACTTGTACCATTGGAATAGCACTCATGGAAATGTGATTATAAGTTCAAACAAATTCAACTTTCATTAAAATGACCTTCACAGCAATGAACTGTATACTTCTCTGATATATCACCGACTTTTCTCCGCCTTGCCAAAATCCATTTCTTCCGTGTTCTACGGTCCTTTGCCACATTAATATATATTTTCGCGGTGGTATGCGATGTATTAGTGCACATAGGAATTATATACCATTTATAAACTTTCTGCCTCACTGTTTGCGCATGATTCTTTTGAAGTCCAAATTATAACACTCACATTATTATACAATGCATAGACATCGATTTTAACTGTACCAGACACTACTATAAATTAGAAATACGTGAAGAGTATCGTGTTTCTCACAGCACACTATGTGTTATTTCGTCTGCTAATACGGCCAACCTGTACGATGACGTCAGACCAATGAGATCGCGTACTTGCGTCACGTGACATTTTCGTACTTGAATTTGGATTTTCGTCGTATTTGGAGTTATTATTTCTAAATTCTGACCACATTCATGAATTTTGCATGAAATTTTGAATCAGTTTAGCACACTCTTAATTAAAACCCCGGATCATGCATGTTCCCTATTGGTAACTGCCCCAAATAAACAATATTGCAAATCGTCTCATTACATAAATATCGGACAAATAAGGTTCGGACTACATATACCAGGTTTTGAAAGGATATTCGTAGAAGGGCAATGTACGTTGTAAAGCATTGGGTGCTGCGTCAGCATTTTCCCCACACTTTTGTTAGTAGTATAGCTATGTCGGTTTTGACGCAATGACCTGGTAGTGAACCTATGCGGGTTCCTACCCGGGTTCAATGACTGTCGGTGGGATAAAGATTTGGAATAACATGAAAACCATGCGTACGAGAGTAAACCTAACCTCACAGATTCCACTGGTAGGGCCTAATTGGTCAGGGTGCTTTTGATCCCTAGGTAATTTTATGACGTCATATACGTACGAAGGCAATGCCCACCTCGCTGGCCAACCTCGGGTGTTTTGTACTCCTAGGTGAGGTCATGACGTCATGAAGAGGGTAACGCTTACCTCACGGGCCACTTTGGAGGAGCCGAATCTGATGGACCCCCTTGGAAGTGCCGAGCCGGAAAAGTCACGGACCCCTTTGGAAGACCGAATCAGTCGGGCGCACTTTGACGGCAGGCTCTTTATCCACTCCCCTTGGAGGAGTCCAATCTGTTAAGTGACTGGTAGTTGAGATTATGACGCCATGATGACGTGTTAACTTAACCACGCTATGAGGAAAGCTAACCTAACCTCAGACAGGCTTGTAACGGGGCCCCCTTGAAGGAATCGAACTGGTGAGGTGGCTTGTAGGTGTGGTTAACCTAACCTTCGGCACGAACGGTAACTTAACCACACGCAAGCTCCTTGCCGTCTCCCCTTGGAGGAGTAACTGAGCTGTGGCGTGTCTGCACTTTGTCTTCATCTGTTTGCAAACAGTAAGGTAATGGTGGGCTAAACACTAAACTGACGAGTTTTGCTGCCCACAGTGCAATCCAACATTCCCACCTCTTTGAACACAAAGCCTTGAACATCAACTATTAATGTTCTTGTCATGATAGAATAAAGCACTCTGCTCTCTATCACATTATCTTATGGACCAAAGAAAATATTCTCACTCACAGCATATATAAAGGCTTGAGTTTTCTGGTGAATGACCTTGATAACGAACAAGTCTAAACATGCATAACCATGTCCACGTGATCACTGCATGTCAAAACAGCGTGTCTTTAGTATGACACATGCTCAGTCCCGCTATCTCGTTCCACACGTTAGACATAGCTGCCCTAGTGAATTAAAATTTCTAGTGTGTTCAGAACACAAGGGTTTGTCTCTGACTGATGCAAAGAATACTGTGGGCCACTATAAGCCTCCAGAGTACAAATCTAGAAGCTCTAAAGTTAAAGTGTAAAACTGAGTGTTCCAAACGCTAGCGTATTTAACTCCATAGTCGCTCGGATCCGAGACCTTCAAGTACCTCCTATATAGTCACCATCTTGACTAGTTAGGTTAAGCTTCTACACTTGTATATCAAATTGAGGTCTGTAAGGTTAACGCCCTTGCACAGTTAAGCATGGGAAAGGGATCGAACCCAGGGCCCGTACGGTTACACCTGCACACGTAGGTTATAACGTCATGCACTCTTAGCCACAGTCCGCATTTCAAATCACCCGTGCTGTGACGCCAGGGCTCTGTCAGTATAAACCGAGCTCCATAGCTGTAGTCGCTTAAGTGCGGCCAGTATCCAGTATTCGGGAGATACTGGGTGCGAGCTCCACTGTCGGCAGCCCTGAAGATGGTTTTCCGTGGTTTCCCACTTCCACACCAAGTAAATGCTGAGGCTATACCATAAATAAGGCCAGGGCCGCTTCCTTCCCACTTCTAGCCCATTCCTCTCCCATCGTCGCCATAAGAACTAACTGTGTCGGTGCGACGTAAAGCAACATGCTGTCAGGAGAAGGCCTGCGCGTTCGGTTATGTGAAGATAAGCATGCATTTTAAATCGCCCGCGCTTAATCCGTCACAGCTCTGTCACTCCTCCAAGGGTAGACGGCAAAGAGCCTGTGTAAGGTTAGGTTACCGTTCGTGGCAAAGGTTAGGTTAACACACGTGTTAACCACACCTACAAGTCACCTCACAAGTTCGGCTCCTCCAAGAGGAGCCCGTAAAGAGCCTGTGTGATATTAGGTTAGCGTCCCTCGTAGCGACGTTATGTTAACACGTCATCATGGCGTCATAACCTCAACTACCATTCACTTAACCGATTCGAGTCCTGCAAGGGGAGCCGATAAATAGCGTGTGTGAGGCTAGATTAGCGTTCGTGCGCAATGTTAGTTTAACACGTCATAATGAAATCTTAACCTCATGTGCAGGTCACCTAACCGATTTGGCTCCTCCAAGGGAGCCCGACCGATTCGGCTCCTCCAAAGGAGTCCGTGACCTTTCCGACTCGACTCCTCGAAGGAGGTCCGCCTGATTCGGCCCCTCTAAAGTGGCCCGTGAGGTTAGCATTGCCCTTGTACGTAAGGGTATGACGTCATAACCTCACCTAGGGGTCATAAACACCCCAGGTTGGCCAATTAGGTTAGCATTGCCCTCGTACGTGTGGGTATGACGTTATAAGCTCACCTATTCAAAAGCACCCCAGATCATTCCCTGACCAAGTGTGCCCCTCCAGTGGAGTCTGTGAGGTTAGGCCTGCTCTCGTACGCAAGGTTATGTCGTTATTCCGCGCCTTAACCTCACCGAGAGATCATTGAACCCGGATAAGAACCCGCATAGGTACACTGGTGGGTCATTGTGTCAAAACTGGCATGGCTACACTGCTCAGAAAGCTTGGGAAAATGCTAACGCAACACCCATTGTTCTACTGATATTATACCATATAAATGATAACACGAACGATAAGTTCAATTTGGACAGAAGTTGCAAAATTAATGAACAATTTCATTACTCCAATATTACTTGAAAGCACATAATGGCAATATAACATAGGTGGACATGAAATTAACCAAAATAAATCTGAAAATGCTAATTATTTTCTAATATCACCGTTGCTGGTAAAAATAATGGTATTAGGCACAAAGCAATTAACAATATCGGCGGCAGCCTCAATAACAATGGCTGACCTATCTGGCACAAGGTAAAATAAAAAATTCAACTGACGTTCGGATCAGATACAATGTAAACATCCCAAAGAAACATAGGAAACACAGAAATGCTGAAGGTTTTATCATAACAGCATAGAACTCAGAATTCACTACATTCCATATTAATTATCCGCCCTCGATTTATAATTGTTATTATTCCATTGAGGCACGGAATTCCTGTCCTTTCATCGTGTTCTCATAATCTACAGCTAAGGGTATCGCTTAAATAGGCGATCTCTAAACTAAATGTTAACTTGAGCAATAAACAATCACACAAAATTATTTACAACTATGCAGAATCACGGAATGAAATATAAATACAAACCGACGACACGCAAGAATGTCTGGGCACTACGAAATACAAGACCATAAATGAACTTGCAATCAATATACAAGTAACTCCGACGTCCTCCGACGTTCCCCGACGTGTACTCTGAAAAGAAATGGCATAGGTGACCAAATAATTATCATCACATAAAAGTGTAGACGCCGAATTTACATCAACTTCTCCTCTGGTTACACGTTCTGTTCACATGACTGGGTAGATCCGCTTGTTGTACATTCTGTATGGCAGGCGAAGTGAATTTAGGTAATTTTTTAAAAAGAAAACGAACTTTTTGGATGGGTAACTCAATGCGTCCCGGTCTTATGCCTTATTTAGGCACATCATGGGCTGTTGTTATTGATTCCGGGAAGTTTCTCTAGGCAGAACGAGCACTGTGAGTTTTCCTCGGCAACTAGTGCCAGGTATCCACCTATAATAGCCAATGATGTCAGGTTTATTGAGACTGAGTATTCTAAGAAAGACAAGTTATGAATTGTTTCCTTTAGACATCTTATGCAAAGAAAAGAAAGGATGGGACATGAAAAGCATACCATCTACTGGTAAGTCAAATAACTGTAAAATAAGCTTGGGTAGAATATGTACGTTACTTTAAAGCATCTCTTCCTCGGGACATTAATACTTGATTCGTTTCTGCATTAATTATATCATGCCAGTTTTCACTGTCATTTCGTTTTTTTTATTTTTTTTTATTTTTTTACTAACGGCTTTACGTCACACTGACACAGATAGGTCTTATGGCGACGATGGGATAGGAAAGGCCTAGGAGTTGGAAGGAAGCGGCCGTGGCCTTAATTAAGGTACAGCCCCAGCATTTTCCTGGTGTGAAAATGGGAAACCACGGAAAACCATCTTCAGGGCTGCCGACAGTGGGGCTCGAACCCACTATATCCCGATTACTGGATACTGGCCGCACTTAGGCGACTGCAGCTATCGAGCTCGGTCACTGTTGTATCCATGGCATACAAGCATGCTCTCACATATCCACATATCCACCTTTCCTTCACAAGTGAATGAAGAAGATTTAAGTGCCGTCACTACTCAGGTTTACAGTCGAATTAGGTTCCAGTTGGATAGCTTCGTGTGTTTTGTTGCAGATTTTGCATGTTTGATCTGCATTGGTGTGAATCTTTTCAGTGAATGACAGGAAGGTCACCAAACCACGTTATCCTGTCATTGTTTACTGCCCAGAACAATTTATTTGTCAGAATTTCGTAAAATGTACGACTGTTTCATGTTACAGAGGTATATGTCGTGCCACTGTCTATAAAGTATTCTACCCTGCAAAACAGAGTCAGCATGGCGTCGTCGTGACTTTATGTTGTCACGTTCACCACGAGGCTACATGCCGCACACTATAACAGGGCAAACACGACTGATGGAATATGGGGCGCAGGCACTGACTGTGTTTACCTTGTGGTTAGGCTACTAGTCAATGCAGGGAACAATCCTTTCCTATACAGAGCGAACACGTAAGGTTGGTAGGCGTATATGTCGTGTGATTTGCGGTCCATTACCTGTTACCCTGCTTACTCGTAACTTATGCTAAACTTTTCGACACTTGTGTATTTCGCCTATATTAGCCTATATTAATGTGCCAAAGGGCCTAAGTCTACGGATGTTAACATTTCTTGTAGATGGGATTATTTCCAGGGTCCTAAAAGGTAAGTATACAAAATTTGGTTCAGATTGGTAGAACGGTTATGGATTTGTATAAGGAACATACATACATACATACATACATACAGACAGACAGACAGACAGACAGACAGATATTCTGCTTTATATATATATATATATATATCATAGATTCCTATATGATTTTATTTGTTAAACTAATATTTTCCTGGTAATTTCAATTCACTCCACTAAAATTCCATAAATGTTTTACGTTTATTTATCGGTGTAATTAAAAAGAGTATATTTCACGAAATGCGTTCGTTCGTCCCTACCTTCCCTATGGTTATTTACACATCTCCCAAACATCTTGTATTTTAGCGTCGTAGTATTGTGTAGGGTAGCATGCCTGCCTCTTACCCGGAAGCACCGGTCAGGTCAGAGTTTTTACCTGTTTCTGAGGGCTGGTTCGATGTCCACTCAGCCTACGTGATTACAATTGAGGAGCTATCTCGCGGTGAGATGGCGGCCCCGTCTAGAAAGCGAAGAAAAACAGTCTAGGTGATTCGTCGTTCTGGCCACACGACACCTCATAATCTGCAGCGGTCACTTGGTAGGCCACGACACTTCGGGGCTGTTGTGCCATGGTCTGTTTTTTTTTTTTTTTTTTTTTTTAGTACTGTCAACATTATTCATTTCGTTACCGTTCATTCATTCTGCTGTAGAGTATGTATCATAACTAAACTGTACTTCTTTTAAAGAGTAACCGGGCGAGTTGGCCGTGCAGTCAGGGGCACGCAGCTGTGAGCTTGCTTCCTGGAGATAGTAGGTTCGAATCCCACTGTCGGCAGCCCTGAAGGTGGTTTTCCGTGGTTTCCCATTTCACACCATGCAACTGCTGGGACTGTACCTTAATTAAAGCCACGGCCGCTTCCTTCCAACTCTTAGGCCTTTCCCATCCCATCGTCGCCATAAGACCTCTCTGTGTCGATGCGACGTAAAGCAACTAGCAAAGAAAATTTTAAAGAGTAGCAGTGAAGTTGATGACGAAAGCAATCATTGCATATTACAATTTTATAAGGTAAAAAACAAGGTCGTAAAAGGTGTGGTATGATTAACAGCGGTTATAACCGTCTGAATTGAAACAATCTATGTTTAATATCTGTCAGTTCAACAATTTTCTAGCACGATATCTCAACTTCCTGATCATCTGAACCAAAGGAATTTCTGCGTCCATGTGGTGCCTACTACCTGAGGGAATGCTAATTGTTCATATTTGAAACTGAAAGAAAAATAAGCCTAGAAATGTGATGTTTTTAATCCAAATCTCATATAAATAGTATAAACAAATTCGATATTAATTACTGAAGTTAACTGAGACACTAGGTTTACAAACATACGGACCAGAACGTTAATTTAAAGTAGTGCGTGTTCAGAACAGAAAATCTGTTGTAAATACGTCGTGCTCTTGAGGAAAAAAAGTCCTATGTGAGACATACTCTATGTGCTATTATATTGGCCCCCTGCTCTATGTGGGTTCCATTTGAATCTCGACTTCCACACGAGTTCACTTTGCCGATGATCTGGAGCAGAACGACGACAGTCAATTGAGGGCTCCTTCAAACGAGAAATCGATAAGCACATATCTCACTCAGTTAAAGACTTCTTGCATCGATTTAGTCACTTGTGACATATCGACGTGGAGTGGATTCTAAGTAAACATCCAAGTCTTTAGAAAGCGAACATTCCTGGGAAAAGTAAACAGAGGCCACAGACGTCGTAACACATTCTTGAGAAGGAGAAAACCTGCTATAGATTAGATAGGGGAAGAACTCCTAAGTTACTCCGTCAGCTTGGCGTCTTTCCACACTTCGCAGATCTGAGGTTAGAATACTTTCACATCTGCGTATGGAGAGACTTTGTTATCTTGCAGAAGTAAGAAAATACCGTAGTTTATATAACTGATTATGTTTATAATACTGCAATGCCAAAGTACAACGAGCAAATTTCACCTTCAATGAAGTAAAAAATGTGTCAAGAATAAATAATACTGATCAGTATATGCATATATGTGCCTTTTAGATGATTATGTTTCTGTTCTTCTCCACGTGCTAAGTCTACTGATCTTCAACCAATAAATTACCTATGTAATATTGATTCCGAATCCCATGTGTATATTCCGCGAATTTTCCACAAACTCTATTTTAGTATACATATACAGTGGGCAAAGATAGAATGTCTTACTTGTTCAGGCAAAGTCATGGATGTAATCCCTTTCTTACATTTAACCAATCTTGACCTAATACACTATTGATGACGAATGCTTGTAAATACTGTAAATAATAATTCAAGCAAATTTTTAATGGTGTGTGGCTCCGGAGAGGTCTGGTGCAGGTGCAGGTCTTTGGAGTTAACGCCGTATAGGTGACCTCATCTGTGAGGAAGCGACACTACCTAAGATAAAATACGGTGTTGAAGACGGCACACGTACCCAGCCCAGAGCCATAGGGATTAAGTAATGATTGTTACTATCCCCCACCCGGCTGGAAATCGAGTCCGGGATCCCTTGGACCAAAGTCTAGCATGCTAACCATTTGGCCATGGTTACATTTTGTGCAGCAATAATAACTTAATAATAATAATAATAATAATAATAATAATAATAATAATAATAATAATAATAATAATAATAATAATAATAATGTAGTAAGAGGAATATGGTAACAATAATAAAATTACTAATATCAATAAAATAACATAACCTGGTGATACTAAAACAAAATCTTTTTATATGTAGGTATACGACACATACTGTATTATATAAATATATTAATCTAAACTTCATGTAAATGGCATTATGTTAAAAGAACTTAATGTTTGGAGAAGTAAATTTAGTTATTAAAAGAACGTATGAAGATACGAATTTCAAGGTGGTACCGAAATATCGCCTTCATTAGAAAATAAGTAGAAGGGGAAAGAAAATAATCCATGAAGGTAAGAGGAAGCAGAAGGAGTTTCGAGTTAAAATCCGGATGATTCATTCACATATACTTAGTGTTTATACATAAGAACGTTTAAAATCTGAGTTTGTTGTTATGCGTCTGACGTCCACAGATATCAGATCCCTTTGTCGGTCTGCGGTAACAGTGAATGATTTAGTGTAGGCCTAGTTTGTGGTTCTGTGTGTGGGAAGGGATAAACTGAAGATGCTGAAGGATCTTTCTTATTTTGATCTATGGAGCGGAGCTGCCAATTCACTAGCATATTAATCACTAAAGTATGTAGAAACATACTAAATAATTTAAGGTTTGTAATATTTACTACCATGAGAAACTAGCAAATAAACACCTTCTGTGCAAGTGAAGAGATGACTCTTGTAAGCCGAGTGAACTTTGAGAAACATTTCCTTCTATTCTCCAATATAATTCGAGATACGAGGGTGAGTCCAAAAACTTTTAAATCGTAATAAAAATTCTGTATGTCACGCCATGGTTATGTCCGTTGGTAATATTGTTACAAATTTTTACACAATTTCGAATATGTGGGAGCACCGTGAAGAAAAGTTATTACCGTCAAGGCTCCAATGTGACAATGCCAGCCTCCCCCACTTCCTACATGCAAGAAAGGTTAACAGTCGTATGTTGTTGGGTTCTTGAGTAGTGAAAGTGTGAAACCTTCTGAAAGTCATCGACGAATGATGATTCCATAAAGTGATGCATGTTTGTCACAGCAGCAACACTGCTTGGCCCTATACTGCCCGTGTAACAAATACTCCCCGTCACTCAAACATGGCAGGTACCTTCAATAAATATCATAGCCATTCACCTCTCCAATAACAAAGACGAAGCCAGGCAAACTATTTAACCTACCACTTCGCGAACAACATTACCTACTATCTGTAAAGCCACACTCATGCGGGATAGCCGCTCAGATAAATGAAATGATGTTTAAAATATTATACCCAAGAGAAGGGCGCACTAGCTCCCAAGTAGCACTTGAATATACAGTATTATGGTAAACCATGGCAGCAAGAAATAATAGCATTAAAACACAACAAGATCGTCAATTTCGGGTTCTATGTTATAACGCGAATAGTATAAACTCACGCAAAATAGGATTCAAACAGATATTAATAGAACAAGACATAGATGTGGCGGTGCTACAAGAGACAGGCCTAAATGCAAAACATAAATTTAGGATTCCTGGTTACAAAGCATATCGGAATGACAGGCCTTGGGATAAAGAAAGAGGTGGCACGGCTGTCTTAATCAAACAGCATATAAGTCACGAACGAATATTTGTACCTAAACTAAGTACGCTGGAAACCACTGCGGAAAAAATCTACACACAAACTGGTAAAATACTGCTGATTTCCACCCATAAATCTCCTGGTAAAAACCTAATACACTCATATTTGGTCCTCCTCACGGGCTACGACATTCCGACAATAGTAGCTGGAGATTTAAATGCAACACATCCATGTTGGAACTCCAGAGCAACAAAAACGGCGAGACACCAACTTCTCCGCTACTGTAACAAAAGCCATACAATTGCAATAGGACCCATTGAACCCATACATCCCAAGGAACCCACGGCATAATCCAGACGTGTTGGACATCGCGGTAGCTAAAGACATCAATTCACCAATTGAACTACAAATAATCGTTGATAATTAAAAATATCAATTCACCAATTGAACTACAAACAATTATTGCTTCACACTCAGATCACAACCCGGTTTCAATGACGATCGGCACTCATCTTCAGAATTCTAAATTTACAGCCATAAATCTCAAGAATATAAATGTGACCACCTTTAGAAGTATCCTTAACGAATATTACAAAGATAATACTCAACCTTTACGGTACAAAAAATAAATTGATAAATAAATATTAGTAGCCAGCATCAAAACAGCTGCCAAATTTTCCAAGAAACCACAGAAAACAGATATTCGCAGAGGTCTCCCGACCAAAATGTTAAATTTAACTAAAGCTAATCAAGCTGCAAGGAAAAACTGGCAAAAGTACAGTTTACCCATATTTAAAACCAGGTGTAACATACTAACGAAGGAATTTAGTGGAGCCCTAAGGGACCATGCAAACGAAGAATGGGGAAAAAAACTGCAAACACTATCAACTAAGTATCACAGCATATGGCATATGAGCAGAGCTCTCAGAACAACTAGAACAAAAATCTCCACTCTTCGCAAAGATAACGAAACAACAAAACATGACCTCGAAAAAGCTGAGATACTGGCACAAGGCCTTGAAGAACGATTTAGACTAAACGCAACACCTAATAATCCTGATTTCACATATCAAGCTGAAGAGGAAGTTAAGTCACACAGAGCTTCATTCTTGCAAGGCACACCCAAACTGACCACCGTCATAGAAGTCAGAAAGGTAATCAAGATTTTAAGAGAAAAAACCGTCTCTGGCCCAGATGGGGTCCTTAACAAAATACTAAGGGAACTACCTCTGAGTGTCACTGAATACCTGGTCGAAATGTATAATGGGGCACTGAAACTTCGCTACTTCCCTGATAAATGGGAGACAGCTAAAAGTATCACACTCCCAATGCCAAACAAACGCCTGTCAAACTCCAATAATTACCGACCGATTAACCTTCTGGACAGTCTAGGCAAAATATTAGAAAAGTTGATTCAATTTTGACTCCTAGAAACAGAAAGCATTAAAAAGGCCATTACCGGTGAACAATTTGGAGTTAGACAACACCACTCTACAACCAAACAGTTAATCCAAATTAAAAACATCATTACCAAATCCTTAAATCATCATCTCACAAGGACAGTAATTTACCTTGACATCGCTGAAGGATTCGACAGAGTATGGACCGCTGGACTACTATTCAAATTAAAAAATCCCAACATCGATCCACATTACTGGAGAATAATTGATAGTTATCTGACCAAACGCAATTTCTTTGTTTTTGTAAATGGCCATGAGTTGTCCCTAAGATCAATACAAGTCGGAGACCCACAGGGCAGCATTTTGGTCCCCCTGTTATGTTTACCATTTCTACACGATATAGCGGTATTACGCTGAGGGAACGTATATTGCGATGTATGCAGATGATACTCCCATCACTACAGTCTGTTTTATAGTTAATGTGGCAGGAAGAAATATTCAAAATGCAATTGACAGGTTCGAAAAATGCCGTATTAAAGTTAATCCACAGAAAACCACAGCAGTACTCCATAGTATCAGGTGGAATCATAAGCCTACAAGTTTCGTTAACATCTAAAATTTTGTCTTCTGAGGCAAAGTACTTAGGAGTCTTCCTGGACAGGAGACTTAAATTTCGTAGCCACATAGAATACATACTCAACAATGCTACAAAAGCAACTCAAAATATCTACTGTTCAATATGAATAAGGTCTAAACTATGGGTATCCAATAAACTAACCCAAGTCAAAGTTCTCATAAAAACTACAATGCTGTATGCTGCCCCCGCATGGCAAGTTGCACAAGATTGTTATATTAACAGAATTCAAATCTTTCAAAACAAACTTCTCTGCATGATCGATGACGCCCCTTTCTATACCAAAAATACAGACGGACGGAGAAAGCATCAGATCAACACAATAAAGGAAGAAATTATTTATTCCGCCAAAAGATTTTACCAGAAAACACCCAAAGCTCAAAATCCATTAATGAAAGAAATACATGACATGGGCGAAAACGTGCATTTCAAGAAAAAAACAGAGACACTACTCTCACTATAACAAGACCTCTGGTGAGGAAATCGCACAAATTACTTCAAGCAAACCTGCTTGGCAATAATTGTAAATAAAATGTACATGCCTTGCTCATATGTAAAAACTGATGTGCATAACTGTATATAAACATTTAGCACATAATATAAAAGTTTAACCTTTTGTAAAAATACCAATACTGTACCCTGCCGAAATATTCAAGTAATAATAATAATAATAATAATAATAATAATAATAATAATAATAATAATAAGTTTCAATGTCACAAGCTAATCGCGTAAAGAAATTCGAAAAAGACAAGGGAAACCTTCTCGCGACCACAAGTTACACACACGTGCTTAACAAGTAGCACGCCTTCCCGGCGTATTTAGAACGCTCAACACCAAAATCCGTAATACAGTATATAGCCTAACTGCCTCACAACCATGTATAACACTTGCCTGGTCCCAGGGGCTAAGCATCCGATATACTGTAAAGTTGAAGACTCAAGGAGACTGTAGGCAACACGTTTAACCTACGAGATAAACGGTTAGCCTGACACACACGTCGCATTAGATGAGAAGTTTAACCATTACATTAACATACAGTATAGCATGAATTAAATATAGTCAGTCATACTGCAAATAAATCCACCCCCTTGGCACGGGACATAGGACCTAATTATGTTGGTGATCCCACCTTACAAAATCCCCCCTTCGGGGAGCACACAGGGAGTTGCAAAGAGTTCGGATCGGAACTACCAAGACCACCTTTCGTCGTGGAGCCACGGCAGAATGCACATCGGAGGGATCACGTCCCGAAGCCCGGTGCTGGAAACCCTAACATCCATCTCACCGCCCGCCAAGAGCACAGCCATGGCCGTCTTCACAGCTTCCCCGTTAGCAGCGGTTAGCTCTATATAGCCAACAGGAAGTTATTGCACCCTATATTACTACTACTATCCTGCAGCTAAGAGCCACCCTCGTGGCACCAGAGCTTGGTTTTCTGAGTTCGCGCCTTGCCGTGGCGTAATCCACTCACAAACCTAACCTGATACGACTCAGGCAACATGTTGGGCATAATTAGCCCGGCCCGTAAGTGCGATTCACCTCCAGTATTTCACCGCACTTCTACCACTTTCTTCCTAACTAATATCTGCCAAGAGAAAATCCCAAAATGCCAAGTAAGCCCAGATACCAGAACAAGCCCGGTGGATCGAGTAGCCGAGTCCCAGTTCACGCCCCAACCATCGACATTCCTGCCATTGACGAAATTTCTAGGACAGTAACCCAGGTACTCTCCTCCCATAGTCACTCGTCTCCCACTCCATTCGATCTCCGTCACCGGCACTTTCTCATAAATCAACCTGAACAAATTACTCCTACTCTGAAACAGAGAACCTCAATTTCGAATACCCATTCAGACATGTCGAGGCCGTAAAGGCGTGCTTAGTTCGACCGGAAGGACGTGGGTTCGAATACCTGTTAGGAAGTCGTAAAAATTTAAGAAACGAGATTTCCAATTCCGGAGGTGCACATGGCCCTGAGGTTCACTCAGCCTACACCAATAATGAGTACCAGGTGAATTTCTGGGGACAACAGCGGCGGGGAGTAGAGCTAACCACTCAACCCTATCAGGTTACGGTTAGTGGAAGCCTTTACCTTCCACCCTTCCAAGGGCCTTCATGGCCTGTACGGAGATGACTTTGCTTTGCTTTGCACTGAGATATGAATAATTCCACTTTTCCTGTCTCACCAAAGTGTAGAATTCTCGTGTTTCCGCTTAGTATCACAGGACCTGTGCCCATGAATCGGTGCACAATACTTGAAGCCATCATAGATCTCATACCAGCCCGCATCGCACTGATAGAGAAATCGCATAATATGCTGATGATTACTCCTATCCGAGAAATTCACATGGAAGATATTTTACAGTGAATAACTTCACTTACATATATCCCCAAACTTATAATTATTCATCCTTTTACCCCTCACCATGTCCTGGAACCAGAAGAAGGAAAAGAAGAACAATCACTTCAGTATAAAAAATCCTAACCCCTCGGCACGTAACGCCCCATGAAAGGGCTCTGACCTATCCAGCGACCGCTGCTCAGCCCATAGGCCTGCAGATTACGAGGGGCCGTGTGGGCAGCACGACGCATCCCCTCGGCCGTTATTCTGGGCTTTCGAGACCGGGGCCGCCATCTCACCATCAGATAGCTCCTCAATTCTAATTACGTAAGCTGAGTGTGCCGCGAACCAGCCCTCAGGTCGAGAGAAAAATCCCAGACCTGGCCGGAAATCGATCCTGAGGCCTCCGGGAGAGAGGCAGGCGCGCTACCCCTACAACACGGGGGCCGGCAATCACTACAGTATGCTACTAAATTATTTGACTGTAACAATAAAACTACCTCACAGCTATCCTTAGTGGACACCAGCATTCAAACTTCACCTACCCGCCCGCCTACACGCAAACTAAAGTAACCAAAAGCAAACCTATCAAAACCAAACAAAATAAATCCAAACTGACACCATAATTATCCAACCTACAGTCTCACAACCTACACAAATTGAAATTACAACGCCAGAAACACATCCACAAACAATTATCTCCCGTGCAACCACTGATATGACCGTCCCCTGCCTCAAAATCTGTAATTACCGAGAATCGAACCAGCACCAATCTTAAGAAACCTCGCCCATAATCTTCACTGATTTTCATGTCCTCCAATTTCTTACACCTAAATCATTCTGAGGCAATCTGCCCAAATGAGGCCCGCTGTAAAAGATTTGGTGGTTATCACCATCATACCGTCCGCCCACTCCCAACGAGAACAGGCACAGTGTGCCAACTGTCAAGGCAAACACGCTATCTCATACTCAGGCTGCCCATTCTTCGAAAAAACAATCAAAGCTCCTACATTGGCAGCAAACACCTGCGAAATTCTCAGCCACCAAGTCATCAACTTCCGTCCCTCTTAAAACTTAATCTCAACCCCTGTCACTTTTAATTCATCAGCCCCTCAGTTGAGCTTCTAAAATGTCTTCTCACTTTCTCAACTAGCACAACTTAAATGCAAGTGTCCTTTACTCCAAGATTCTCCCCAACCCAGAAATACTGCATGCCCACCCAAGAAATACCACACGTCTCAATAAATCTCCTGCGTAGACCTAAATGTGGGCACTAGAGATGGCAGCCGCCTCCTGCAATTTTCTATTAGTCTTACATCCTCACAAACTCGCCGACCATAGCTAGTTTAAGTCGCCAACACCACATTTCAAATTCTTCAGTTTACCAACACTCCTACCTTTCCTGAAATACTGAAAATTAGGTCACATGACGCAACTACATCTACAATACAGCAAGTAAATTACGTCGAAACTAGGAAGTACCGACAAGCAAATATGAAACATAGGACCTTAAGGGTCGGCGGTCCCACCTTTCAGCAATCCATTGAGTGCCCCAGGGAATCGCGAAGAGTTCAGATCAGATCACAACAACCAATATCTACATATGGAGCATCTTTTCATGATATTCACCAAACCTCACACCTAGTGCCACTCAAGGAGGTATTGGGAGGAAAGGCATTCCATACCGGTACAGATAGACATGAAAGATGAAAACGGTGCACGAGTGCCAGTGCAGACAAGCACTTTGTAAGCAATGGAAGACTTACTTTGAAAATAACAGAGACTACTTAGGGAAGATGATAGGATTGTGTACCACTTTCACTCAGTAAAATAAATTGAAAAAAGTTTTAATTTGAATCACTGTCGTATAATCAGAAACAGTTCAACGCAAGGGATAAATCTCTAGTTTCAGGTGTTCAGAAGTTTATAGTTATTCTATTTATTTATTTATTTATTTATTTATTTATTTCAGCTGTGAAACAGGGAAGAAATTCTAACGATGAACTTCTAAATTCAAATTATCGTCACGAATGTCACTCATGACACAGGTCGCTCGAAGACTTTGCTGTGTAGATATAAATATATATTTATGTTCACCCTATTTCAATAATATAAACTTACTTTCTACACCAGTACATTACATTTTTATATTAGTCTACATGTCAGTACAGAAATATTAAAATAATAAAATATTAAAATAATTAAACGATTGAACACAAATACATTGGTGTCTGAACTGGTTTCATTTTCAGTTCTTTTTATAGAATGTACGTAATATGTGTCTTTCAGTAAGGAAATGAGTAATGGCAATTTAAAAAAAGATAATTTCCATTAATTTCTATAATTTTCTCTAATTTTTTAATTTTATATTAAATGTAAACGAACCTAATCTACTTTTTACCAAACTAATCTTTTTTTTTCTTATGCATATATGCGATATATCAGTCACTCTCTAACTCACTACACCACGATATGCCAAGTTTGAGCAAACTCACGTGAAGGAACTCTAGCGTAGAAGTTCATTTTGAAGAATTAAACCCCCCAAGGAGTAAAATTGAGGTAATGAAACAAAAATTAGGTGTTTTAATGTTTGAGAGCAATAGATAATGAGACATTTTATGCTGCTTGCTACCGTTGATAGGTCGCAGGCTGCTGTAATAGTCATAGAAAAAAACTCTAAACAGAAGGAAAGTAAGGGCATTCCGGTGCTTTTTCTGTAAACAAAGATATGTTTTCTTACATGCAAAAACCGAAGTTAAGATAAATGTATATCACTAATGAAATAGCTGTTTCACACTATTATTAATAACAAAAAAGGTAATCCAGGACCATTAAGTTCTTCGAAATAATGTTGTTTAATGATATTTTCTAGAAATAAAGGGAACTTGAAGGACCCCATAATAAATGTCAAGGAGGATGGATCCTAACTTCATTAATTTTATTGTACGGCGTGCTCTAGATATCTACCACCTCCACACATGCCGGCGGTTAACACCAATAATCAATCATCCTAGACCTGGAGCTTTAGTAGTGATATGTTGTGGACAGTTTAATACGCACAGTACACACTTACAACGAGAGGAGTAAACCAAGGACTCTACTCAGGCCGGAAATGTTAAATCTGTGTCCGAAAGAGAAGCCAGATATTTGACATCAGATTTAGAATCATAACATGGTATGTAGGAAATTTATACTAATACATAGAAGTCGAGGTGCGGCGATGTATAAATTTAGGGATTAAATCAAAATACACGTATATTAACTAATAAGCCGCTTCTAGGAAATCGGGATACTTAAAACGACAGATGTGGGCATACTTTCCATGCTCATTGGATCTTCTTCACAGGTTTTTATTGGGGAGACATCTATAAGGTATTATGTTGCATTGATTGCTTCTGTCCACTGACCATTCCGTGGAAATCCAAGAGTTCCCCTTCTTCCAGAGCGTGTAAAATGTTGTTCCTTTCGCCTTACCGGAAAATGTTCTGCATTTCTTAAAGGAATCTTCGTAAAGTAGTTTCCTGATATGTTCTAACCGGAGGTATTCAATTTGTTCTGGTAGTAATTGTAGACGACTATTGCTCTGAGTATTATAACACTGAATATCGCTGGATTTCTGAACATATGTGTAATTTTCTCCTATTAACTTTCTGCATGTTCTTATATATTAAATTAAGACGTCCTATTTAGCTCTGAAGACTCCCAGTCTTCTTGATATCTGAGGTGCGCAGAGCATTTCATCAGGAACATCTGTCGGTAGGCCAATAATTTCCATTATTACAGCACTACGAATGATTTTATCCACATCAGTGAAGAATGTAGGAGTAAATTCTTTTAGAGGTGTGCACTGGATAGGATATCCTTATCGAGGCCAGATATATTGGTTTAAATCATTCAATTTTTGATCAGGAATCGACAGAAGAGAAGTGACAGTAACCTTATTACAAGTAAAATTGTCAATAACTTCCGATGGCCAGACCTTCATTTCATCACTAAACGTTAGCCCCCACCCCTACCCGTACCGCTACAGTCACCACGGTATTCTATGGCTTATTCAGATGTAGTGCTAGGCAATGTCTTTACATGAGTTGTAATAAAGCGGTTGGAGTTAACTTCAACTTTATCTATCGGAATTACTTTATTTTTGTTTGTGTTTATTTCAAGATAGGTTCTGGATGCTCTGGAAAGGATGAACAAGCTGAGGCCGGATATCTTCATTGAAAACATTCATCAACAGAGGAAACGTTGATTGAGATTACAGGTAACCTTGTCAGTAACTTCCGATGGAATGAACTTTATTTAATAGCTAAACGTTAACACCAGGTATTTGATTGTTTCTCAAGATGTAGTGCTGGGCAATTTATTTCCATCCGCCGTAATAAGGGGTCTGGAGTTACGATTATCTTTTCGTAACGATGTAACTTTGTTTTTGATGGTGTTTACCTCAAGACAGGTTTTGAATAACGCATCCGTTGCTAGAATCATGAGGTGCTTTGCAGCAGCTTCTTCCTTACCTAGGAATGCCAAATCATTAGCGAAAACAAGCAACGAGAAATATTCAAGATCAGGAATCACAATGTAGCCATACACGTCGGTAATATTTTTCTCGTTCAGTTTGTTACGAAGTAAATCAATAGCCACGTTAAAAAGGATAGGTTAAGGAGGAGCGTCCGCCTCTGTGGTGTAGTGGTTAGTGCGATTAGCTGCCACCCCCGGAGGCCCGGGTTCGATTCCCGGCTCTGCCACGAAATTTGAAAAGTGGTACAAGGGCTGGAACGGGGTCCACTCAGCCTCGGGAGGTCAAGTGAGTAGAGGTGGGTTCGATTCTCGCCTCAGCCATCCTGGAAGTGGTTTTCCGTAGTTTTCCACTTCTCCTCCAGGCAAATGCCGGGATGGTACCTAATTTAAGGCCAGGGCAGCTTCCTTCTCTCTTCCTTTTCTATCCCTTCCAATCTTCCCATCCCCCAACAAGGCCCCTGTTAAGCTTAGTAGGTGAGGCCGCCTGAGCGAAGTACTGGTCATTCTCCCCTGTTGTATCCCCCGACCCAATGTCTCACGCTCCAGGACACTGCCCTTGAGGCGGTAGAAGTGGGATCCCTCGCTGAGTCCGAGGGAAATACCAACCCTGGAGGGTAAACCGATTAAGAAGAAGAAGAAGAAGAAGAAGAAGAAGGAACACCCTGGGCCATTTTAATCCGTATCTGACCAGTTCCGGTCGTTCTGTTTACCTGGATATTAGTAAAATTATCTTTGAGGAGATCTACAACAAGACTTCTGTGTTTACGTGTATCAGTAAATTTACTGAGTGTCTATTCTACGTGATCATGAGGAACAGAGTCAAAACCTTTAAAAACATCAAGAGAAACGATACAATGGTATTTTTTGTTCCACATTGAGTCTCTTAACCAACCACTCAAATTTGGTGCATATTAATAAAACAATATTTATTGTTTTACGCTCAACTATTTTTTCCGAGTTCTAAGAGATACGCAGGTGACGAAATTTTGTATCCCAGGTGTTGATTTACATGCCAGTAAATCTAAGAAATTAAAGATAAAGTATTTGAATACCTTTAAACACCAACGGAATCGAACCCGCCAGCTTGAACTCAGATGGTCAGCTCTCTACCGTCTCAACCACTCAGTCCACCTTAGCGAGGTAAGAATAGCTACGGGCTTTACGTCGCACCGACACAGATAGGTCTTATGGCGACGATGGGATAGGAAAGGCCTAGGAGTTGGAAGGAAGTGGCCGTGGCCTTAATTAAGGTACAGCCCCAGCATTTGCCTGGTGTGAAAATGGGAAACCACGGAAAACCATCTTCAGGGCTGCCGATAGTAGGATTCGAACCTACTATCTCCCGGATGCAAGCTCACAGCCGCGCGCCTCTACGCGCACGGCCAACTAACGCGGTGGTAAGTATAGCCTATATAAGTGATTAATATTGGAAGCTCCACTGAATTGATTCTGTTAATAGGTATTAGGTGAGGGAAGCCTACTACAAATGCAAATTCTTCTCCTTTGCTGGCCTTATTATCTGGCATGGGTACTAGCGTGTATTACAGTAAGTCCAGTTTTAGGGCTAGATGCCCTTCCTGATACCACCGTTGGGATGAAGAGATGTACTCACTACTGTGTTTTGTTGTGGTGGTTGGTAGTTTGATGTGTTATATGTAAATGAAGATATTGATTCAAATTATAACAAATATCCATTCCTCGAGGCAAGTTAACCAAACACAGTTAAAATCCCCTGCCCGGTCAGAAATCAAACCGATGGCCCGATGAACCGAAGACGGCTGCTTCAAATACAATGTACAGCAAAACTGCATAAATGCTGATTAATTTTAGATTTTTAGTGAACGGATCAATAAATGTCAGGCAAATATTGAAAAGTATATTAAAGCCATGTGCTTAGGAACAAAACACAGGTATTTACATTAGGCTTTCCGCACGCTTCACCCAAGCTGCACGACACGGGAGCTTGAAGGTAGACTACAGGCGTGCTACTTTTACAGTGTGCATCCGCCGACGGATCGACACAACCTGGGAAGAAATCGGGCAATATGTGTATTTCCGTGCTGTAATTTATGTACCTACTTCAGTGTTGTTCCGGATCGTTTATCATGTCCAGTACATCTAGGGATGAAGATATGGGTTTCTACTTTTATTAGACGGCACTACGGTGCAGGTGAAGGAAATCAAGAAAATACTGGGTTCACCCCTACTTAGAATTGAATGTACATCGTAGGTTCTTCGTAGCAGCAAAAGAACTGAACACATCGGATTCCAAGTTCTTGGCGTTTTACAGAATGTCCAAGCAATCATATTTACACTTGGTAGAAAAGATTTCTCCTGCCATATGCAAGCATGATACGAATATGCAAGAATGTGTAAATCCTGATGAGAGGATATATTTCATCATGTAGAGGTAAGTCCTGTTGAAGTTTCCCAGCTTCTTGAATATTCATATTTGCAATTGGGCGATTACGTAGCACTCCGGGGCGTCGATCTCTGTTCTCCAACACATATTCCACAGCGCAGTGCCATTCCAGGACAGTTCACTTCACAACTAAAAAGGCTCGTTGAACTCCGCGTATCCGCCTGACGGACTCACTCACAACGAATGATTATAGTACAAATACTTAGTAAACGTCCTTCTGAGTGCCCGGTGGAGCATGATCATGGATGTAGGGCTGGAGGTCTGCTTAGCAGGCTCTATCTTGTTCCGGTTCACTATCTCCTCACTCGGTAGTTGACACGATATGTTCAGCCACTCCGTACGCATCTCGTAAGCAATGATTGAGCTGACGAAGGCTACGGTACTGTTACGCCTAATAACTACCTCATGGCCCCGGTGATTTAACCCGCCAGGACGCACCCTCGGTTTTGTGACGTATGAGCTCGCACTGGGTAAATCTTGGTACTGTATGTCAATCATGTTGGAAATGAAAACCTTTATAATGAGTAATTTACATTAACAAAATATTCCGTTAGACGACTGTACTACTTGTTATACGTCTAAGGCAGTTACTATTGATGACACAGTCATAAACGCGAACAACTAATATTATGCAGATAGAACCTAAAAATAGAAACACCTCACAAAGAGAAGTTGGAATCCTTATAAAGTTGAAGTCTCATAGCCAACGTGGTTGAGTCCTCATCACCTCACGAAAAGATTCATTGAAAGGAAAACCTTGTCTGACGCACAGCTGTCGTACTCGGCCGATATCACTCATCACTTCCACTAATAACTTAATGACATTTTTCATCACCGAGTAATTACCACTTCACGAACACTGAATGAGTAAAGTAGACCTCCCTATGCAATTCCTTTAGCACGCGCGCTGCATAGAAATTACCCGACACTGAAATCAATACACAAACACGGCTACCGCTCGAATAACACAGACGTAAGGAAAATCTATATAAATAAAATTGTAGGGGGTCCGCTGTCTGTAATTTCTTTTGTTTTGCCAATTTTTCAGATATTTATCCGTTTTAGATCAACTCAAGACCGAATCGGTGGTTTTTACGTTTCGTGTCTGTTTGTTTGTCTGTTTGTCTGTTCCACCATCACGTCGAAACGGCTGGATAGATCTCAACCAAACTTCATATTTAGAGTAAACTCATCCCGGGGATGGTTTCGATATGCATATCATTTTAAAATCTTTCAATACTCGGGGGTTTATAGGAAAACCAGAATGGTTTTTCCACCATCACGTTGAAACGGCTGGATAGATCTCAACTAAACTTCATATCTAGAGTATACTCATCTCGGGGAAGGTTTCGATATGCATATTATTTTAAAATCTTTGAATAGACCGGGGGTTTATAGGAAAACCAGAATGGTTTTTCCACCATCACTTCGAAACGGCTGGATAGATCTCAACCAAACTTCATATTTAGAGTATACTCGTCCCGGGGAAGGCTTCCATATGCATATCATTTTAAAATCTTTGAATAGACGGGGGTTTATAGGAAAACCTGAATGGTTTTTCCACCATCACTTCGAAACGGCCGGATAGATCTCAACCAAAATTCATATTTAGAGTATACTCATCTCGGGGAAGGTTTCTATATGCATATTATTTTAAAATCTTTGAATAGACGGGTGGTTTATAGGAAAACCAGAATGGTTTTCCTCCATTTTCTCTTATACTATTGATTTTCTGTAAACTTCGTTTACCGTACGTGAAACGCCTCTTCATTATAAACAACTTTCGTTATGTTCATAATTTACCTTACTCTTCACATGACGGAGAAATTTACAATTTTCCGCTGGTATCATGCTCTGCATTGAGTGACCGACAGACCGACAACGAACCTACAGGTTACCATGGCAACGTCTCTGACTGCATGCCAGCAGGGAAGTAACGTATTGCCATTTTACTCATCATGCTTTTAAATTCGTGGTTGTTCCTTGGGTAGAAGGCAAGAGAGGCGTCAATCGGCCTATCTGCGGGATATTGGCGGAATATCGTTGGATATTATAACCGCCCTCGAATAGATTAAATAATAACACCATTAGTCATCTTCTTATTATTTGTTTACCTAAGAATCACTGACCTAAATTTCTCCTCTGTTACCGCTTTATTATATCCATTACTCACACTAGCATAATTTATTGAGGGGCATTTGATTTTCCAATACATTCACTTGGCATTTACATATTTGTCGTTATCCGGCTGTCCTCAGTTATAATCCATTTTCTATTACTTTCAACTTTCTTAACTGTATTATTTCTTCCTTAATTACGCCGTATGTACGCGAGTGCTACAAACTACTGGATGTATTTCCACCAAGACTCATATTTAGAATACACCTGTCCTTGATAGGTTTTAGGGCAAATATTGTTTCTAAATCCCGGAACTGACTGGGGGTTTATACGAAAGCGAAACAGTGATTTTGCACTTTCACAAAATATACACAACCAAACTTAATGTATATCTACCTACCTTGGTAGATAATAATTTCTAAACCTTTTTTCTCATGTGCATCATTTCGATACGAGGATTAATAAGGGAGATATCATTAACGGACCGTTTTTCTGTACAAGTCCCATCGGACTTAACTCCCGAGCAGGTGCGTGTAAAGCGTACTCCTTACAATTTGAAAACTACTGAAGACATTCGAACCAAAATTTATATTTAGCATCCACCTGTCCAAAGGTAGGTTTTAAACGTAAATAACATTTCATGTTCCGGAATGGACTGGCGGTTTATAGGGAACCGAAATGGTGATTTTACTCTTCCACAACATATACAGAACAAGAGCAACCTGACTGGAAATCGACCAAACGTGATGGAATTCCACCTCTAAACCTTTTTTTTCATGTGCATTCTTTCGTCAGGAGGGTTACTAAGGGAGATATCATGAATGGTCACTTTTGCAGGTTAAGTCCAGCGGACATAGCCCAAAAGGTGTTTTACAAGGAGCAGATTCCTTATCTATATAAATCAAATCGTAACGACTGTGTGCCTCTACACTGACTATTTTGGCGAAATTTTCGTACAGCTTTCCGTTTAAAGGGTAATAATTACCATCTCCATAATTTTTGGTTTAGTTTCATAAAGTACTAATTTTTACCCGCCTCGCCCAAAATCCAAATTACGCCATAATCTGCCAGAAGAAAAAGAAGATAATTTAAATTTGACAAAATTATATGTTTTAGCCTGTAACGAACGGAAAACATCCTAGATCATTAAATTTTTCACTTTTTATCCCCGAAGAATATCGAAATATGCAGGCAATTTTAATGATGGTGCACACCTTCGGAAATTCCTATCACATAACGGATTGCACAATCTCCGTTCAATTTGGAATGATCTACAACCGTGGTCTTATGACTTTTTGCCGTATCTTTATCCCTTTCACGTTTGATTTTTCTCTTTAATCGATGTTAAGTCAATTTGGAATTTTCACATGCATAATTCATACTTTCAATTACTTATATGAAATACAGAATCATTAAACTCTTCACGAAAATTGGCCCACCCAGTAGCCATATGTGAGCCAAATGCTATGTATGTATCCGAAAAGTAATGTAATGTGAGATAATCTTACAAAACCTTTACCCTGTTCCACGTTTCTAACTCAACCTGACCCAAGAATAGATGACATATCATAGGACCAGCCATTTAGGCCACTAAATCCGGCGTGTCTTATGGTATAATCCTTTGTCGATATGACGTACGTTTAGTAGCAGTTAATCTGTAAATGAAGGTCTTCAATATTGTAAACACGCATATACTTTCGTATGTCGATCTCCAACTCCTGTGTAACTGTCATTAGTAAGGAAGGTCTACAATTGTAATGAATAGTTCACTTCTCGATTTGACTTGCAGAAGGCAAGTGAGCATGCAGTTTTGTTTAAAACTCCCCTACCCGATTGTGTTTGGCAGTAGGCAAGGGTGCCTATCATTATAAAGAAATGTCCTCATCTAAAATGTGACTGGCATTAGGCATAGTGGCCTGCTATTTTGATGGAAACTCACCAACTTGGTGTGACTGGCAGTAAGCTGGCTGGCAGTAGGAAAATGGGCCTGGCATTATAATGATAACTGCACAACTCAATTTCGAGTGATAGTAGGGTAATTGCCTGCCATTAAAATTGAAACTCCTCAACTGTAATCTGTCTGGAAGTAGAAAAGGGGGCTGCCATATTAACGAAAACTCCCCAAATCGATTCTGTCCGCGTAGTAGGCAATGGGGCCTGCAATTATAACGTAATCATCCCAACTCGATTGTGAATGGCAGTAGGCAAGTGAGCCTGCCGTTATATCACAAATCCGTAACAAACACTTTACATTGGAAACAACGTACGGGGAACTCCCCATGCTCTTTCTCGGATAACGCTAAGAGACATGCAATTTTAAAACAATCTTATTTACTGCATGTACACTATTTACTTCGATAACCGAATACAATGTAGAATACCGTAGCGAAGCACGGGTACATTCGCTAGTAGTTAATAATTCCTTACACGTATGTTATGGTGTTGTGTTATATTTCGTGTTTCGACAGACTTAAAACTTATATTAATTTAGCAAATACATATTGCTGATCAAGAGCCTCCGTGGCTCAGGCGGCAGCGCGCCGGCCTCTCACCGCTGGGTACTGTGGTTCAAATCCCGTTCACTCCATGTGAGATTTGTGCTGGAAAAACCAGAGGCAGAACAGGTTTTTCTCCGGGTACTCCGGGTTTCCCTGTCATCTTTCATTCCAGCAACACTCTCCAATGTCATTTCGTTTCATCTGTCATTCATTAACCATTGCCCCAGAGGAGTGCGACAGGCCTCGACAGCCGGCACAATTCCTACCCTCACCACTAGATTGGGGCTTCATTCATTCCGTTCCTGACCTGATCGTGTCACTGGAAACAGGCTGTGGATTTTCATTTTCATATTGCTGATCAAATGAAAATTTTAGTATAAATCAACCCACTTTTACAAGAGTGAAATGATCGAAGTGCGGTCTCGAGAAAATAAGTACTCGCAGCGTTACATTATCTACTTTATTACCATGTGATCTACGTTGCACCGACTCATACAGGTCTTATGTCCGTCTCCATGGTTAAATTTTAAATGGTTAGCTTGCTTGCATTTGGTCCACAGGGCCCTGGGTTCGGTTCCCGACCGGGTCGGGGATTTTAACCTTCATTGGTTAAATCCAGTGGCTCGGAGGCTGGGTGTATGTGCCGTCTCCAGAATTAGAATTCATCATAGGCAGGGCTCCATCCTCATGGATGCGCCAGTCGTCTATACGGCGTCAATTCGGAAGACCTGCACAAGACTCCTTCGGAGGCCACACGCCATTATTATTATTACTGGGCCTATTATTAATATTATTATTATTTTTCAAGTTGCTTTACGTCGCACCGACACAGATAGATCTTATTGCGGCGATGGGACAGGAAAGGGCTAGGAGTTGGAAGAAAGCGTCCGTGGCCTTAATTAAGGTACAGCCCCAGCATTTGTCTGGTGTGGAAATGGGAAACCACGGAAAACCATATTCGGGGCTGCCGACAGTGGGGTTCAAACCCACTATCTCCCGAATACCGGATACTGGCCGCACTTAAGTGGCTACAGCTATCGAGCTCGGTAATTATTATTATTATTATTATTATTATTATTATTATATTATTATTATTATTATTTTATAGGTCTTATGACAACGATTTAATAAGAAAAGGCGAGGAGTTGGAAAGGAGCTACCGTGGCCCTAGTTAAAGTACAGCCCCAGCATTTTTCTGGTGTGAAAATGGGAAAGCACGAAAAAACCTTGAAGGCTGCCGACAGTGGGGTTCGAGCCCACTCTCCCCTGAATGCAAGCTCACAGCCGTATGGCCCTAATCGTAGAGATACCATGGGTGCGAATGACTGTAGCTACAACGTTCAATATAGGGAGAAATGGACCTTGTTTGAATTGTATATATATATATATATATATATATATGTGTGTGTGCGTGACTAGACAGTACGATCTGATCCGAAACCATTACGTGCACAACGTGTTTTCCCTCTGATTTGGGAGTGTGGAGTTACTTCAACGAGTTCGTCCACCCTGAACTCGCGGATTACAAATTCACACCCCTGTGGGCGTAATCCAACCAAAGAGAACAGTGTCTCGAAAAGATGACCCGCAGTCCGAATATAGCCTACCACAATTACCCTGTAGAGGTACGGCAGACTACTGATACAGCTGTAAAATTCTTCGATGAACCACATTTAGCCGTTCGTTCGTGTTTTTGAATGGCGAGTAAATTATCTTCGGCAACAGCAACACTCCGTTCTTATACTGCACTTGGAAACTTGCACGGCAAAGGTAATACACGACAGTGCTGTCACTAATTTTGTCATTATTGTCTCATGGCAACATCATGTGTTTGATTGGATGCGTTCTTCCCTGTGTTGTGATTCTTATGGCGAGCAGTATACAGTATTTTAGACAAAGACTCGTCTTAGCACAACAGCGTTTCATCTCTAGGTAACCTTAAAATGACTAATCAAAAGAATATATAGAGAGCTATTCTCTGCAGTGTGCCTTACTAAGCACTCTGCTTTGTGATTTTCTTTGTCTGCTAAGCTCACAATTTGCAGCAGATGACGGGTACAGATAAATTTCTCCCAGGCATTCCGCAAGAGCGGCGATAATAGAGGTACTGTAGCCTTTATTATCTTCTTAGCATTGCTGTTATGGCTCATTTTACTTAACAAGACGAGATAAATACGAATATTCTTCATAATGAAGGCTCCTTTACCGTTGACTTGTCTACCACCGCTTCATGCGGTAGTCTCAACTTTATTATAGACCATCTGAGACTCAATGAACAAACCAAAATTCAGTTTAATTTTCTTTTTCGTGTTATGAATGAGTTTCATTCCAAGTGTAAGTACGAGTTTTCACGTACATATAATACTACGTATGAAATACTCAGATAAGTACGATTTGTACCTCACGGAATACGTAAATAGATATCTGTATATGATTCCTTTCTAAAACTGGCTTTACAATATTTTACCATCAACGTTTTATAACGATGTCCGGCTCCTTGGCCGAATGGTCAGCGTAGTAACTTTCAGTTCAGAGGTCCACGGGTTTGATTCACGGCCGGGTCAAGGATTTTAATATTAAGCTGTTAATTCTCTTGGTTAGGCGTCTGGGTGTTTGTACTGACCCCAGTGTCCCTGCAATTCATATACCGCACGCAGCATTATTCTCCACTACAACTGGCAGTTTCCTATACACGGCAGATGCCACCCACCCTCGTCGGAGAGTCTACCGTACAAGGGTTGCACCAGGCTAATAATAGCCGCACTTCAAGGTCTACAGAGTTTTTGAACAAAACCTAAATGAAGACAGGCAAGACGTGGACCTAAGAACAAAAGGAATCTCACCAAACAAGGATGCGGAGTGCTGGGCGACTGTTAAAGCTCAAGGCAGCAAAAGGTTGAAATAGCGTGGCACATAGCTGATCGAAACGAACTACTATTAAACCCCAATACTAATATGACTACTACTGATAATAATAATAATAATAATAATAATAATAATAATAATAATAATAATAACAGTACGATGTAACTCACAGAGTTCCCAAGCTAACAGGAATAAGTTCAGAGAGCAGCGTCGACTAGCTGCCAAAATCATCAGGCAGGTTACACGTCAAAACACCCAGGACCAATTAATGCAATTAGATGAAGACTTTAAGAAGAACAACTTTTCCAAATCTTCAAACGAAGCCTCGGGCAGTATACCCCACCCAGCCTACACTTCAGGGGAACAGTTGGGAAAACAGCCTATGCTGACAAAGACAGCTGTCACCTATTGCCCAAATACTTTGAATTTCCTCAACTACGAGTCCTCTAAAACCTGTTTTGCCTACCAAGACAGTCCAAGAAAACCAAACTCTCTCCCTGCAACAGAAGAAGCAGTAAAAAAACATCATTCAATCACTGAAAAATAACAAAAAACCGGAAGAAAATGCGATAAACGCCAAACTATGGAATCAGGCTGGAAACAAAGCAATCAGCAAGTTGATAGAGATCGTACGGAACATTTGGTAAAATGTGAGGTTGCCAGATGACTGGACATATGCTCTGATCCACCCTTTATACCCTTTAAACTATAGAGGGATCTCACTGATACCAGTTACCTACAAGATATTATCCAAGGATCCACAATCGTGGGAATATCAGGGTGGTTTCAGAAAGTGATTCTCTTGTGTTGAACATATCGTCAACTTGAAGTCGGTATTAATGAAAGTTGAGCTAATGGGTAACGAGTATGTATTCACCTATGTTGACTTTAAGAGGGTATACAACTCAGTAGGCAGAACTACGCTCATGAGAACTCTGCAGGAAATGAGCCTGGACCAGGAGACCCACAGCTTTATTCGAAAGATCCTGAACAATAGGCGATCACGAGTGAAGTTCAGAGGAGCACTTTCGGAAAGTTTTGAAATAAAGACAGGAATTAGACAGGGAGACGGACTTTCCCCCACTTCTAATCAACTGTGCATTGGTGAAGGTCATCCGAGAGTGGCGGAAAGACTTGGAGCAACAAAAGATACCAAGCGGTATTTACCTGGGACACAAAAGGAAGAGACTAGTAGTAGACTCTTTGGCGTTTGCAAATGACCTGGCACTTCTAGCGAACTCAGTAGAAGTAGCAGTGAAACAGATCAATGCAGTTAAACAGCAAGCTGCAAGGTGGAATTACAGGCGCCTCTAGAAAATACAAAATACCTCACCAAAATCAGTAATACTCCCAGCGAACTATAGTTGAAACACTAGAACGCAATATATGTCAGAAGTGGTAGCACTAACAACCTGGATTAACAAACTATTGTTATCATACCGACTAACCAAGAACATTTATAACAAGAAATGTCTCTCTCATAACACTACCAGACAGTTCTCCGCCCAGAAGCACTACACGCCACAGAATGCTTGATATTGAACAGGAAAGGATTGTTGTTGGACGAACTGGAGGTACAGGAGAGCAATATCTCGAGAAAGATACTAGGACCGACCACATAAGATGACGAGTATAGAAACCGAGCAAACCAGGAGGTATACAGTATACTGTAGTTATACTGAAAAATCACAGACGTCCCCAGGGAGAGGCGTCTGACTTTCTGTGGACATGCCACGAGGATGAACCCAACTAGAATGACCTACCGGCTTCTCAACTACTGGAAGAACAGAAAGATAGGGATACCATGGCTAAAAGAAGTAAGAACATACAGGAACTGGGAGTAACTGAAAATGACATGAGAACCCGATCACATCTTAGAAGAATAATCAAATAAAAGATGTTACAAAAGATGGACAAAGGAGAGAAGGGAGGAACAAAGTCAGAGAATGCGCGAGTAGTGGGCAAACATAAAGTCCATCTCTGAGCGGAAAAGTTGTACATCGTGGTCGCCAGGTGGCGCATTCGAAATCATAATAATAATAATAATAATAATAATAATAATAATAATAATAATAATAATAATAATAATAATAATAATAAATGAGCTTTAAGTACATTATACTGCAGGTGTGAGTAAATGCGTCACACAAACATACATTCCTACAGTCCGGTACGGTAAGGCTAATTTTCCGTTACCTCTCACCACAGAAAAATGAACATAACGAAAAATGTTCTGATTACTACATATCCAAGTGTGGCTGGGAGGTGTAGGGCACAGGGAAAATAATTTATAATTGTCAGGAAGAGCATTGTCACATACGAGGTTTTGTTCCTTTAACAACGATATGCCCTACGGACATCTTTTAACGAGCTAAGCCTGTTTTAGTTATTAGCTAGAAAGGGGCGAGTGATCGTATTTAGGGTTAACTTTGAAGTTAGGTTCGCTATTACGGACATTGCAATACTTTTCCAGCGTGTGCAATTAAGTTGTATCGAATAACTACAATACTTGTAGTGTTCGAACGTGTCCGACAATCGACGAGGCAGCGCATGGTAGAAATTTATGGGACTTCTTGTATTAGAATGCAGTGTACCTGCTATAACACAAAGAGAATGATAGCAACTCGATGGTGAATGTAACTAGTAAACAATCGACCGTAGGGCATCTGTCCATCGGGATTTTTGAGTTCTTTCGGGGTGTACCATCGACCCGCTTCTCCCAGTTACTTACCACACATTTGAGAACAATCTGTACTCTACACAAAAGTGCGAAGTTCTTTCTACAACGTCTTGCCCCAGTAGTGGATCAGTCAAGGGAATGATAATAATCAGAATTTCTTATCCTCTTCCTTTGGATATTATATTACAAGATAGCATATTATGAATTAATACAAGAAACAACTGTCTTATTCGTACAAGGAACAATTAATCCTCTAACGCCAAAAGTATTTCAGAGTTCTGAGAGATACTGAGGAATGTGTTACTTCCGTCTTAGAATGTAATTAAGGGTGAATGTAATTCTTCAAAGACTACACTCTAAATAAACAGTAAGGAGGCAGTGGTATCTGTGAAGTCGATACATTATCAGTGTTAAATGTAATCACAGGATGAGCAGTTTAGTGTAGCACACACTCTTACAGGGTCTAGGCTGCCAAACAGGATATGATTAACTCAAAATGGAAGACCTAATTGTGAATCCGGATCCATTTATGGTTAGAATTTTCACATAAAAATCACTTGGTGTCAGGAAGATCATCCTCATTGGAGCCCCAGTCAAAACACAAAATAAGCCAATGTGACTTGATCAATCCCAGAAATGCGTGGACAAGCTGAAGAAATGTTGTCTAGGCTGTCAAAGTACATACAGTTCATTCACTACGGTAACATTGGGTTCATAAAAATACTTAATTTGAGTAATTTATTTGAATAAGTATTAAGCATGATAATTGTATATCTTCACTCTATATACTGTATAAATATAAATTGACGTTTGTCTGTCTACCTTCTAAAACGATATCATATCTAAACCGTTCCGCAGTGAATTTTTTCACAAACATTTCTGAAAAATCTGTCACATGACCAACTACGTTTTATTTCAAAATACAAACCTTAAAGTGTAATCTTTGGGATATTATTTGCGAAAAAGCACGTAACAGCTTACTCGCAGACCAGTTACTTGAGCGTAGCAATAACATAAATTCATTTATATGAAGGCGTTAGCTGGTATATTGATAATCTATGCTATAGTTTACGCCATGACTTACTACCATGATTACTTGAGCATAGCAGTTAATTGATTTATTTCATTTTTATTTATTTTATTTATATAGCGTACGATAAACTGAATATTTACATCATATACACAAATCTACAAACATAAAAATACACTTTTATCAATATTTGGCATTCACAGTTTTAAGTCAGTTTAAGAAAGCCAATGAAGAGCTTCTTCTGTCACGCCCCTCAGGTCATCTATCTTGCCTTTGAACTCACGGAGAAGTCATTGAAACCAACATGGCGCACCGTATTCCCTTCTTCTCTGCAGTCACACTAAGATGAATCCCTCATTCCCCACTTGAAAAGCATCTTACGACATACGCCATGAGCACTCTTCATTATATCCGCTACTGCCATCTGGGTGTAAGGAATCTTGTTGTCTACAATCAGGGGTCTTATACTGTATGATATGATAGTGGATTGGCAGGTATTACAATAACACGAAAATGCTCCTGATAATAATTATTTCGTGTGGCTATTTCTAGCCGAGTGCAGCCCTTGTAAGGCAGACCCTCCGATGAGGGTGGGCGGCATCTGCCATGTATAGGGAACTGCGTGTTATTGTGGTGGACGATAGTATTATGTGTGGTGTGTGAGTTACAGGGATGTTGGGGACAGTACAAACACCCAGCCCCCGAGCCATTGGATTTAACCAATGAAGGTTAAAATCACTGACCCGGCTGGGAATCGAACCCGGGACCCTCTAAACCGAAAGCCAGTACGCTGACCATTCAGCCAACGAGTCGGACAACGTTCCTGATATTCTTATACGAGATTAGTCACTGGAGCCAAATGCCAGAATCCTGCATGAGCCCGACAGTACCTTTCGTTCCGTATTTGCCATTTCTGTGTTGAGATTACCTTCTATGCTCCTTATATTAACAAATCAGTCAAATACGGTACTGAGCCGCTGATCGGACATGAAACCAATAATATTAAAAAATATGGAACTCAAATTCACTCAAACTTCTGGGTGCGTATTGTTACAATTACCATAAATTACAGATTAGATAGGTTGTGAGCATGTAACATAATGGTTGTTGCGGTCGTCTTGTAATTGAAAGCCGTGAGTTTCGAATCCAGTAGGCTTTAACACTTTTTTTTTTACTGTAAGAAAATGATTTCAGTGTATTACTGGCATAGGTGTGAGCACCTGTCCAACAAATTTAATACGTAAGTATGATAATTATTCATGCATAAAGTTGTGAAAGTGACCTTAGAAAATCCTGATCACATCTCCGTTGTAACCCCACTTAACCCCAATATGTATAATGTATATGCAATGTCATTTATTTATGTCTTCAGAGATAAAACAGAAACTCAAAGTACGGAAAACGCAAGATAGAAGTACGAGGTGAACCCCCTGTAGAATTCGGAAAGCTCGGCCGAACCGAATTAGAAGAAGAAGAAAACAAAGTAATGGACCAAAACTCCTGTTTCTTCATCACCGTTTCTCTTTTTCAAAACCTTAATAAAGCATGTATGTTGTTAAGTTATCTGCCCCGTCCGGCGATTTAGCTGAATAGTCATCCCTTCTTATTATTCTAATTATTCTTTATCTGTTTACCCTCCAGGATTGGATTTTCCCTCGGACTCAGCGAGGGATACCACCTCTACCGCCTCAAGGGCAGTGTCCTGGAGCGTGAGACTTTGGGTCGCGGAACACAACTAGTACCTCACCCATGCGGCCCCACCTGCTAGGCTGAACAGGAGCCTTGTCGCGGGATGGAGAATATTGGAAGGGATGGGCAAGGAAGAGGGAAGGAGGCGTACCAACCCGGCATTTGCCTGGAGGAGAAGTGGGAAACCACGAAAAACCACTTCCAGGATGGATGAGGAGGGAATCGAACATCCCTCTACTCAGTTGACCTCCCGAGACTGAGTGGACCCCATTCCAGCCCTCGTACCACTTTTCAAATTTCGTGGCAGAGCCGGGAATCGAACTCGGGCCTCCGGGGGTGGCAGCTAATCACACTAACCACTACACCACAGAGGCGGACATAGTCATCACTTCGTCGCCTTTTCTTTGGCGATACCTTCATTTTTAGAAATGTCGGACTTCTTCCATTTTCCTTCTGATTAGGAATAGTCCGCGTACTGGCCTTCGGTTCAGAGGACCCCAGATATGGTTTCCGGCTAAGTCAGAGATTGTAATCGCGTCTGTTAATTCCTGTAGCTCGTGGTTACGGGTTTGTGTTCGTATTCATACACATTTTCAAATACATACAACACATCACATCACACGCCAAACAACCACGTGAAACATGCAATAGTGAATACGTGAACATCTCTCCACATACGGTTGGTGTTGGGAAAGGCATCCGGCCGCAAAACATGGTAAAGTGCTGCCCCAGGTAACTAGAAAAATACGAGAAGGAAAAGGAGAGAGTAGTTATTAAGTATTCCTCCCGGAGGCTGGGTGGATACTCAAATGAATTCTACTTTAAACTTCTTAGACATAGCGAGAGGCACGTCTAGTATAATGCTAGTTTGGAGGTTTATGAAGGAGCCATTCCATATTTTAAAATTGCATTCATTTTTCATTCATTTCCAATGAGTGGAGACGCATTTCTCTCAACTATAGCATATACAAATATTTAGCTTCTGGGCTAGTCACACTTAGACGCTACCTGTCACCACCATCGCTGTTCGAACTCCACTCAATGCTGTTGAGATAGTGCTGATGGTATTGGTATACTAAAGCATTTGGCAAGGCTTCACAACAGCAAAGATATTGGATCGAATTTTCAACCTTCTTATAACATTTCCAACAGAATTTCTTAGTAAAAATGAGGGGTTTGACTTAAATAATATATTATAAAACTGAGGGATTTAGGTCAAATAATCATAAAATATTACATGACTAAAGGAAAAGTTTTTGAAGTTTGTACCATTAATGATACCTACGAATTTTTGCCCACGTTGAATGTATGCTTTTTCAAAGATTTAAGCCTCTCACATTTTTATTAAAAGGTCCACACGCTTAATACATAGAGTAAAAATTAAGGAGGTTTCATTTCGAATATCATCAGAGCAATTGATGCTGCCCTCTGTTGAAATATTAAGTGGTTTTAAAACAATACACCAGCAAGGGGATTTGACTGGGGGTGAGACATGAGTACAAGAATAATGACTCTGTAACCTTTTGACTTATAAATTTAAAATTTCGCATGATGTTTTCTCCTCTACATATAAGATTTAAATGAGAATTGGTCTTGAAACAATACACTTCTAAGGGATTTTCACTGCGTGCGAGGCCTTATGACAAAAATATTCATTGATCTGAAACCGTACGACGTACGAAGTTATAATTTCAAATGGTATCCTAGGGTTAAATGAGATATGATTTGAAAATATAAAACTTTTGAGAGATAAATGGGGGTTAATATCCGAATACTAAAACTTTCATTCCCCCTAGACAAAGATAAAATTCCAAATGGTGGTATAATTTTATATTGTATGTATGAAATAGGAAATAAATTAAAATTCTATCCCTAAAGGGTTCAATGGGAAACTATAATATTAATACCCTCAAAACCGTTTGACGTACGATTATATATTTTTAAACTAAGATTGTTCTTTCATATCCTAGGTGTCAAATATGATATACTTAAAATTATTACTGCTCTCTGATGGTTGACCCTGAAAATCCAATATTCATTCTTCCGAAACAATTTCACTTATTAAGTTACTGTTTTACATTTAGATTGGTCTTATGTGTCTTAGATGTTAAATAACAGTATTTTTAAATAATCTACCCACTAGAACGAAACATTTTACATGTAAGTCGCTTCTACGATATAGATGTTAAATTTGATAGGATTTTAAAACATTCCACTCCCATTGGGGTACAAATGAGCAGAAATAATAATTCGTCCAAAACCGTTTAATGTATGAACGGAGGGTGTACTTTACAGTCAACCGACAGTGGATTCTCCGAAATGTAAAACTTTGAAAGATAATTTTGAGTTAAAACCTGGCAAAGCACGGGTATTTTAACGGTATACCCATACAGCAAACAAGTGGCTACTGCACTATCGGACAGAACTATTTTTACCAAGATTTGTTTACAGACCAACTTTGCTGATCATGAGGGAAAACCGGATGGACTTAGTGATAAGTTAGATGTAACATAAATGAAAGTAGTGAGGATTATTCGTGCTATGAAAAGGTGGGAACAATGGAATGATGGTACGCGAAATAAGGACATAAAGGCTAAGTTAGAAACAATCCTGATTGGAGAAGTGTAGGTACTAACTGCCATTGGCGGTGGGGTTTTATGAGGTGAATGGAGAAGGATAGGTTACCGTATCTGGGAGAATAAATTATGAACTGGGACTTGGAGGGTAAGAGCAATAGTGGGAGACCAAGATGACGGTAGTTGAACTCAGTTTGTAGTGATTTAATTGTGAAAGATGTGGAACTAAACGACGGGTACGTTCAATGTACTTCAAGATATATTTAAAGATATACAGTATTTGCAAAATATTGTTTCTAAACCCTTTGAAAGTTTATAATGAGCTAGTGACCATAATTTCTTGCTCAATCACGGCTGAACTACTGCGCTAATTGAGCTGAGATTTGGTGTGAATGTACCCCCGACACTCAGTTCAAATACAAGCCCATTCAAATCTTTCGGTAATTAACGTTTTGTAAATGGTGGACTTAAACATGTAGGTATTTACTGAACTTGCGCATGTCTTATTCGCTTAAAACGAAGATAATGGGCAAATGGTCAGTCCATCGTGTGTACTAGAAATTAAGCTGTCTAGAAAATAGGCCATAAGTATTTTCATTTTAACTCTAATCGACCTCCATTGAATTCTGCTTTTTTCTGTCATAGCACACCTTCCATAAAACCTTCCGGCAAAGCACTATTAGACTGGGCATTTGGCCGGTTCTTGGTTGGTCCTGTTAATTCAGACTGGACACCAGAAACTGCAAAGTTTATTGCTTTAAAATTACACGTGAACAGAATTCAGTGACATCGCCGACTATCACCCGGGTACTTTCTGCTAGTAATTGTATAAATAGGCCTTTCCTGTCCCATGGTCGCCATAAGGTCTATCTGTGTCGGTGTGATGTGAAACAAATAGCAAACATAATTATATAAATACTATCGAAATGTTTGCATTTTAAATGAAATAATCTAACTTGTAATAACGAGTAACCTATACTGAACTAAGAGAGAATTCCCTTATTATCCTCACTAGGCCTACTATAAAAAATCGTATTGTTTCTGGATATTTGTGCAACTATCTCGTCCGGATGACTCGATGCATCTGGATTCAACTTCAGGTGCAATTAGAGTATGATCTGATGTAACGTGTAGGTTACTTACTATTACGTTGTCTCTTAAGGGAGCTATGCAGTAAAAGAAAATGTTAATGAAGTCAGAGAAAAATGTATAATTGTTACACACAAAAATGAATATGCTGCCTCAAAAGTTAGTCCTATTAAAAGTGGAGTTTATCAAGTGTACTCTCCTATAAGAGAATTCTTATGCATTTTATTGATTCTAACATTTTTCCACTTTTTTGCCTTTCTGGTTTTCGGCGCATGATTTACTGATAAAAATGGACAACGTGTTATATCTATCAGAAGAGAACAGGATTTATAATTAATTTACTTATAAACATATTTTCCTTACAATTGTGAGGAAACTTCCAGTACTGTCATGCAGAGCCTTATTAACGGAGTGTCAAACCAGATGTATAGCGCATCTTTACGGCTGTATTCAGGTGTTCTGTTTACCAACAGTCCCTGAGGACTCAAGTTATTTTAACAGGGGAATGAATGTTGGACCCACCATGCCGCGGGTTGCTTGTGCTATGTACTTTATATGAAACTAGAGGCTCGTGATGCTCCCCAGCATTCGTTATAAATAGATCAGATATAAAATTGCTCCATGTGCTGTCTGAGTACCATTGTGAACGTTAACTTTTAGGATTTGTATTACCTGTTACTTATGTGTGAAGTGTATTTTTGTAGATTGCTTTATTGTGACGTTGATTGATGATTTACGATTTTTTTCAATTTGTTTTTCATAGCACGACAGAGATGGGTCTTATGGCGACGATGAGATAGGAGTTGGAAAAAAGCGGCTGTGGCCTTATTGAAGGTACAGCCCCAGCATTTTCCTGGTGTGAAAATAGAAAACCATGGAAACTCAAATTTAGAACTGCCGACAGTGGTGTTCGAACCCATTATCCACCGAATGCAAGCTAACAACTAAGTGAAACAAACCGCGCAGCAAATCACTCGATTTTACGAACAATTTTCTAGCTTTAGAGTTATTGTTTTGTGTTTAATTTAAAGTTTAAATTTTAGATTATTTGTTCTTGTGGCAGCCCAGATTGTCTGGAAAGTAAATGATTCTTTAAAACGATGACAGCAGTTTTATCAACAATTACAACAATGCTGTAAAGATTTTGTTTCCAATGAAACTTGCTGAGGATTTTCAGACCAAAATGTGAAGGTGGCAGCGTAACTGTGAACTCCCAGGCGGGAAGGCAGGGGAATGCGAATTACTGAAACATGACAGCAAATTATCTTCTTTAGTGTCCGACTCGTTGGCTGAACGGTCAGCGCACTGGCCTTCGATTCAGAGGGTCCCGGGTTCGATTCTCGGCCGGGTCGGGGATTTTAACCTTAATTGGTTAATTCCAATGACACGGGGGCTGGATGTATGTGTTGTCTTCATCATCATTTCATCCTCATCACGACGCGCAGCTCACCTACGGGTGTCAAATAGAAAGACCTGCATCTGGCGAGCCGAACCCGACCTGGGATATCCCGGCACTAAAAGCCATACGACATACGACATTATCTTCTTTAGTAAATAACGTGTCAGCTTATTTATACCTCCTTTCACCCAATCTCAAGTGATCCCACTGAAAGTAAACTAATTTTTTAAATGCATCATTACTTATACATTTAAAACTAATGTAGGCCTACTTTAGAGTAATTTATTGTTAATGGCATTTCATGGTAGTGGAGCCGGTGTTTTGTGATTTTTCTTTTTAATAATTTTATACTGTTATGATATGTGTTATTAATCGTTTATGATATTCAGTTTTGCTCTTCACTTTAGGGTTATGTATGTCAAATATATGTTCGTGATTTACATATTTATTGAACGATAAATAAATCATTTCTTGGTTTTGTAAGTCTTAACGCATTCAGTGTTGAATATAACATTTCTTCTGCACAGAAATGATGAACATTATCAGCGTTAATAATTCTATGTACAACTTACGTCCACCGCTTTACTCTTGCTTCACTGTAGACTGCTAATATACGCCACGGGCAATGGTCCAAGACCATCGCCTTGTTGGATTCTGCATTACGTTCTGATGTATATTGTAGGCCTAGTTGGCCTTATACCTGTTGCGTTAGACACTCGCACACTACCCGTGTCACAGATCCTTGCACCAACACTAATGACTACAGGACGTCATCTACACATATAAACACAGTTCAAAACACAGAACATGCTTTCACAAACAATCACACCATTCTCCTCCTTTTTTTTTTTTTTTTTTTACAAACTCCCGGAGTTCCCCATTTCCAATGGGTTCATAACCAAGTTCAAGGCAGTAAACAACACAAAGAACACATATTACTGGTTTCTCACAATACCTTCACGTCTGTTTGTACATAGACTTTCCCTCTTAGCAGCACGTAACTCAGTAGAAACGTTCTGCTATGTGTTGAATATATTTAGAAGCTGGGGAAGGTTAGAGAATCAAAGAGTATCTAGTAGGGAATAGTATTCTGCGTGATCAGAGGAAGTATATGCTCTCTGGCTTGACAGGGAGTAATCAAACATGGCTGCATGCAATTACATTACTAAGGATGAAAATCAAATGTGTCAGAATATTAATGGAAGTTGCTTAGCTGCTAAGTACAGAATGTGTTGCGGGTTAGGGCAAGCCTTCAGCTGCAATTATTGGAGTAATCATTTATTGATTGATTTTATGATTACTCAAAGTTAGCTGAACTTAGAGACCTATCAATTTCTCATTGTTCACCGGCAGGTAATTCCGGAGAGAATAAAACAAAAATGAAGAAAATCGGTCCAATAGAACGGAGGGAGTGATTTTCCAAAGCTGTTTTTAGTAAACTCTTTTAATACATGGAAGATATGACTATGCAATCTAAGTTATGATATAGGTTATTGTTCCTGCGGGTAGAGCACAACGACATTGTATACTGCCTGCTCGGTGTTGTAAACCAGTGCTATGTCGAACACATTAGTATTGCTATTTTCCATTTCTTTCGCGTCATTTTATGTTTTACAAGCAATATGCCCGTGCTTTGTTACAGTTTTAAGCTTTGTTACATTTTGGAGAGTGCCCTATCGGTTGAGCCTGTAAAATTCACCCTCAGTTCGTAAGTCGAACGATTTTGGAGGAATGATTATTTATTTTTGGAGCTAACACTCATTTTAAACTCAAAGAATTGGAATTTTGTTAAACCCTATGAAACATCTGGGACGTTGAAGGAACCAACCCGTGAAACTTTTGCTTTGTACCTCGAACAGTATTGGAGGAATGAACATTTGGTTTAAGGGGTATAATTTTAAAATTATTTCTAAGACATAGAAGCTGAACCTTCATGTAACTTTTTAACTATGTACGTGAACCGATTGCGGAAGAAAGAATATTGTGAGTATCAGAGTCAACCTCCTTCTAAACCACTTAGGGGAGAAATATTTTAAGTATATTATATTTTTCTTTGTTTGAATGGTAGTTAGTGTTTAGAGTTTAATGTACAAATACCGAAAATTAAATATCCATACGGAAGGCAGGCAGTCATCGAAAAAAGGAAAAATAGTATACGAATGCCCTCCCCAGTGAGACAACAGTGCATGTTAGTTTGTAGTACCAACGTTGTTGCAGTTTGGGTGCACTTGCATTTCGATTTCTAGCGTTGAGATGCCGATCTCTCTGTTAGAGATAATGATCACCACAACAAATCTGCCCTCACATCCTCCAAACATTGGTACTCATACAGTTATATCCCATTCAGAATGCTGGGAATCGTCTTATTTTTTATATGGAAAATAAATATCCGCGTGGGTGAAGCCGTGGTTGGAAGTTAGTTTTAAACACTGCAACGTGGATAACTGACCGCGCGGTTTGGGAGTATTGTTCGGGAAGAACATGGGTTCGATTGTTTCCCATGCAAGAGATTTTACCTTGATTTGTGGGCCGGTTCTAGGTCCACTCAGCCTAGGAGAGAAATTTCAGGAGCTATCTGACGGTGGGAGGACACGCCACGCTGATCACTTCATAATCTATATGCCTTCATGTTGCACAGTTGCCACAGATCTATTAGGCCTATCAGTGCTGTATTGTGTGGGACGGCAGGTAAAATGTAGTTATTGTTCCTAGTCACAGAGGAAACATTGTTATCACTTTCAGCAGGTGAATATATCCCTCTGGTAAGTTCTCCCTCAAGATGGAAGTAAATGTGTCGAGAATCGCGTAATGAGCTCATCAGTAGATATCCAGTACGCTCTCATAATTGTGTGGTCTGCCTGTGAGTAATGAAATAATATTAACGTGAACCTGCGTCATCCATCATGATGTTTTCTACACTCGTACTGGTGATTTCATCGGAATGGTATTTGTTTACTGAACATTTATAAAACTACATATAAAATGATGGTCTGGCTATGAATGAACAATTAATGTACGGAATTGAATACAGCATTCCAATCAAATATAGAAATGAAGTTAAATTACCAAAGTTAATGAAACCAAATAATAACAAATACTGCCAACAACAAGGGTGTACAAGATAGTTGTAATCAGGAAAGGTACAATAGAACAAATTCAGTCCATCATAGATGTTCTGAAGAACATCTTGCAGAAAATACATACACATTACTTGTTTTGTAATCTACGTAATGTGTACAAGTACAAGTGGCTCGTTGAATATACTCTCGATAGTCACAAGGCAACGGTCTCCACTAGTGTCGTTGTGAAGATTGATGAAGCACAGTAAGAGAAATTGTTGATGTATGTACAAGTTCGAAGATAAAGTGAACATCCGACACGTATCCAGAATGCTGAATCAGTGGTACTTATTCCCAACAGTGAATACCATACTTCCACAGATGATAAAAGACTACCGAGCGAGCTGGCCGTGCGGTTAGAGGTGCACATCTGCGGATTGCATTCGGGAGATAGTGGGTTCGAACCCTACTATCGGCAGCCATGAATCCCCAGTCGTTTCCTACCCACTCCCATCCCATTGCCGCCACAACACCCATCTGTGTCGGTGTGACGTAATGCAACTTGTATTCAAAAAAGGAGAGAATATACTATCCTATTATCAAGGAGTCGGATATCACGAAGGGGGTCGTAGTGACCATTATAATTCAAAACACATTCTGCAGAGTATTTCAGTTTGAATCGGTTTCTAAATATGAAAGTGCTGGATGAACATGTTAGACCTAACTTGGATGCAAACCCACATTTTCTTTCATTTTCCTAATTGTAAAACTAGCTGATTTCTTGGAAAGACGAGCAATTACATTTGAGCATATGCTTGAAAACAGCTTTATGTTCATGTTTAAAGCGAACACCTTAAAAATTAACATAAAGACGAAGCATTCTGGATACGTGTCGGATCTAGTACATGCATCAACAAGAGGAATTGTTCTTACGTAGGTGTACCAATAATTTTAAATAGCTCGTTTCATTTAAGAACTGACAGAATCTATTCTTCTCACAACATTAGGTATCTATCTTATGCATTCGATCTTGCTGGACACAATGGAAAATTCGGAATTACACATTGTTTCTTCACAAGTTGCTTTATCCTCGCACCGCTATAGATAGGTCTTATGGCGGCGATGTGATAGGAAAGGGTTAGGAGTGGGAAGGAAGCTGCCGTGGCATTAATTTTTTTTTTTTTTTTTTTTTTTTGCTAGGGGCTTTACGTCGCACCGACACTGGCCTTAATTAAGGCACAGCCTTTGCCTGGTGTGAAAATGGGAAACAACGGAAAGCAATCTTCAGGGCTGTCGACAGTGGGGTTCGAACCCAGTATCTCCCTAATACTGGAAACTGGCCACAGATACACATTGTATAATTCAGTGTTATATAATGAACGTCTCAGTTCCAGCCTGCAAACAGTAATCAAACGGGTATGTATTTGGAAGTGGAAGGTAAGATCACTTACACTTTAGACAATCGAAGAATGTTATGACTGTTCCTTCTTAATAATAAAATTACTTGATTTTAGAACATTTTCAATATCTTTTTGTAACAATTCGGTGAAATTAGCAAAACGATTAAAAAAAGAATTGAAGACTTACAAATAGAGAAAAAAAGTATTCTCCTACTTGTACCACCTTTCTCACACGTGTGGGGTCACGGGTACGAATTGTGTTGCACATGTGGATTTTTCCATGTTTTGCGTCTGGATGCCCTTTCTGACTCTAACCCTATATGGAGGCATGTATTGAATATTGCGTGTTGCTGTGGTGGTTGGTAGAGGGGTGTGTTGTCTGAATATGAAGAGGAGGGTGTTGGGGCAAACAAAAACAGCCAGTCCCCGAGCCAGAAGAATAAACCGGACGAGATTAAATATCCCCAACCCGGCCGGGAATCGAACCTGGGACCCTCTGAACCGAAGTACTCAACGCTGACCATCCAGCCAAAGAGTTGGACAAAAATAGAGTAGCAATAATAATAATAATAATAATAATAATAATAATTTCGTGTGCATATGCCTAGCATGGTACAGCCCTTACAAGTTAGATACACGAAAGTTGCTGGGCGGCCTTTTCAGTGTATAGGAAAGCGTGTATTTGTGTGCTGGAGGACGATGTTGTGTGTGATGAATGAATTGCAGGAATGTTACGGACAACACGAACACCCAGAATTAAATGTTTAAGATTAAAATCCTTCGAGCCGGTCGGGAATCGAACTTGGGAACCGAGGACCGCAGGCAGTCAGTCATATAACTGGACAGTATAGAAGTAAGATGTATGGTGTGGTGCTTAAGGGATGTACACAGGAATAAAGATCACAGAGAAAAATAAGAGACTTTATTTGTTACGCGGAAAAGCAATGAAAGGAGCACCTCTAAGAAGGAGTCCGTGGGAAGAAATAGAAATAGAAATATATTTATTTAAAGTTAATTACAAGTAGGACCAGAGGTCCCTTTGGCTGTAACTAACTGCCACTTTAACTTAAATGTATCACCTAACATACAAAATCTAATGAAAGAATACATAAAAAGCGTAAGATACATTTTCCTACTGAGGATATAAGAATAAGATTAAAAACTAAACATCTAGGAGGTTACAATAATACTTTAACATTTCATAAACATACACTATACTAACAAGGAACAGAAGACGAAACAGAAACCTAAGAATTTTAAAGCCGAGGATGAATTAAGAGTAAAACTGAGCATCTAAAATGTATCTAGGGGATTATGATATTTCGTACTATTTAATTAATTTGGTGAAAATTCATTTACATGGCTTAATAAGTGGAAAGGTAGCGGTATTTAAGATATTTTTTCTGAGTTCCAACACTACTTTGCTGAATTTCAAATAGTTTAAGATAGTTGTATAATTGAAAGGCAGTGACAATGAACGACTTACTGCACTTTACCGTACGATGCTGTGGAACCTGAAGGGTGTTAGCTGTAAACCTATTGTCCCGGTCGTGCACTTGACTCATCTGGACAAAGAACTTGGTCAAATATGAGGGAGCATTAGAAGACAGAGTCGCATAACGTCAAATATAGTGAATGTGAATCCAAGGTTAAAATAGAAAGAAATATTTTTACGACTACCAAACAAAGATTACAACGCTCCGAGAAAAGCAGACAAATAATATTCTATGGCAAGAAGTATGTGGCAAACCACTCATGCCAGCTAATGTAAATAATGATTATAGAATACATGTTTGCCCTGTAATATACTGTATACTAACACTGTTTAACACAGGAAGATTGTACATATTTCAGATCATTTATTTTGTGAAATAATTAAGTAGTAAGTCATGTCTAAGAAAAGTACACAAGCAATACTATACCTGGTAGTATTGAGGTGATTACTATATTCTCACAAACCTTCCTGCCTCTACCTCTTTATCGATCTCTCTAATTTTCTAATCTGATATCGACGATGATTATGCTTCGAAAATTTCCGTAAGGAATCGCTTTTATTGTCAGTGATTGTATGGCAGGCTGTTGACCCTCTCGTCACAACCGATCAGAAGCTTTGTCGATTATTGTCAAAGGTAGTCTACGCTAATGGTTAACGTAACTGACACACGCTAGTAAGGTGTATGGATATTAGCGTAACAGCGTACATCAGCACTGAGTCGGAGAAGGTTTATTGGCTCTATTCATACGGTAGAAACAAAGTTTGAAGTACACAAATGATACAAATTTAAATAGATATTGAAGGGTACATGTTATTGTTGTTCTAAGAGAAAATAAAACTAGACAACCATCATTATTTCTTATCATTATTTCTTATATATATAAATGATATGAAAAAAGTGGAATCAAAGATAAGGCTTTTAGCAGATGACGTTATCCTGTATGGAGTAATAAATAAGTTACAAGATTGTGAGCAACTGCAAAATGACCTCGATAATGTTGTGAGATGAAGAGCAGACAACGGTATGATGATAAACGGGGCTGAAAGTAAGGTTGTGAGGTTCACAAAATACAAAAAGTCCTAATTAATTTTAATTACTTAGTTCATGGGGTGAAAGTTCTTTATGGGGATCACTGTAAGTATCTACATGCTAATATAAGGACAGTTCTTCATTGGGGTAATCACATAAATGGGACTTTAAATAAAGGGTACTGGTCTCTGCACGTGGTTATGAGGGTGTTTAGGAGTTGTAGTAAAGATGTAAAGGAGAGGGCATATAAGTCTCTGGTAAGACCCCAACTAAAGTATGGTTCCAGTGTATGGGACCCTCACCAGGATTACTTGATTCAGGAAACGGAAAAAATTCAAAGAAAAACAGAGCCATTTGTTCTGGGTGATTTACGACAAATTAGTAGCGTTACAAAAATGTTGCAAAGTTTGGGCTGGGAAGAATAGAGAGAAAGAAGACGACCTGGTGACTAAGTGGTATGTTCCGAGCTGTCAGCGGAGAGATGGCATGGAATGACATTAGTAGACGAATAAGTTTGAGTGGTGTCTTTAAAAGTAGGAGAGATCACAATATGAAGATAAAGTTGGAATTCAAGAGGACAAATTGGGGCAAACATTCGTTTATATGAAGGGATTGGAATAACTTACGAAGGGAGATGTTCAATAAAAATATATAATCTCTTTGAAATCATCTAAGAAAAGGCTAGGAAAACAACAGATAAGGAATCTGCCACGTGGGCGACTGTCCTAAATGCAGATCAGGATTGATTGATTGATTGATTGATTGATTGATTGATTGATTGATTGATTGATTGATTGATTGATTGATTGATTGATTGATTGATTGATTGATTGATTGATTGATTGATTGATTGATTGATTGATTGATTGATTGATTGATTGATTGATTGATTGATTGATTGATTGATTGATTGATTGATTGATTGATTGATTGATTGATTGATTGATTGATTGATTGATTGATTGATTGATTGATTGATTGATTGATTGATTGATTGATTGATTGATTGATTGATTGATTGATTGATTGATTGATTGCATTAAAGGTAGCAAGAATATACCGGTTGATAGAGTGAAAGTATCTACAAAATAATGGCAAGGGCCAAGGGGACGTAAAATAAGAACCTCATGAGAATGATCAGAAGAGGTCACATAGCAACGGTGCGACTATCAAGCGTGACACAAGTCAGTAGAAGTAAATACAGACTCAGCCTGATGATGTAGTTGTCCAACCGGATTACCTCGTTGGGAGCCCCTCAGGTGTCACTCTTCTTACGATAGCTGCAGTCCGTAATTTTAATAACGACATAATTTTAGGGAAAATTAGTATGAGTTCTATTTGCGGCCTGCAGTGAACTGGACTCAAACTAGATAGTATCCTTACGTGGGCAGAAATGTAGGTCAGTACGGAGGGGTTGTACGGGATGGAAAGTATATCGTACTCTACTCATAACTTCAGTGGTAGGTTTTATATGCAATACATAAAAAACATTAGCAGATGAACAACTCAGTTCTTAAATCCTTAACAAACTATATGATAGACATGGTATAGGCTTTTGGGCTATGCCGTGTCAAGAAAATAAGGTTTGTTTTCTTTTTTTTTTTTTTACGTTTCGCAAGGAAGTTTACTCTGCGTCATCAGAAGAAAATCTCGATTGTCCACAAGGAAGGCTTCCAAAACAATAAGATTTGAATTTAGACGTTACCGAATAGAAGTGGAAATGGTACGTTCATTCGTCACCAGATGGCTCTCCGGCATGTTTTGCCAATGTATATCTTGCCGCAAGTACAGGGAATTTCGTATAACCCAGGATGTAAAAGTGGGGACATGTCTGGTCCATTGGTACTTGTATCAAGGAACATGAACGTAATATTCGTCTCAACCAGCCAGACAAATCAGCAATAGCTTTCGGACGCTCTATCGTCGGTCATGATGTCATGTTACAAGATGCTCGAGCTCTTACTCACACAAGACACTACAGGTCCAGGATTATAAGGGAAGCTGTGGAAATACGTAGAAATCCTAACAATTTCAAAAGGGACACTGGCTATCAATTAAGTAATACATGGTTGCAAGCCATTAAGGATTTACGTAATTAGTTCCCTTGCCTGTCCCTTCACTATTGTTATTTCCTTACAATGTTTTCCAAATTTGTACGTTCCTCATCGATAAATGTTTCATTTCAAGCTTGTGTAAATGTCATACCTTCATATGAGCGTACACCTGTTATATGATCCTCTCAGACTGATTCTGATGGTTCCGTCAGCTTCCACTTCGAACGCTAGCGCTGTATCGCATCCGGGGAGCCATCTGGTGACGAATGAACATATCATTTCCACTTCTATTTGGTAACGTCCAAATTCAAACCTCATTGTTTTAGAAGCCTTTCTCGTAGGCAGTCGATATTTCCTTCTGATGACGCAGAGCAAAGTTCTCTGCGAAACGCAAAGGATTTCACCTTATTTTCTTGACACGGCATAAGCCCAAAAGCCTATATCATGTCTATAAGTACGGGTTGTGAAAGAATCAATGGCAAGACTATATGATAAATAATAATTATTATTGTTTACGGTGAGTAAACTTGTCAATGATATAGATTTAGTGATATTATGAACAAAAAATAACAAATAATTATTGTAGTAGTCCACAACTGTCACCTTATTAAGTTATATATAATTAATCGGCCGTTACTTCCAGCAACTACGTCTGGATTGCGATCAATGTCCTTGCCCAATAGCTAAGTAGAAGGGGTGAATGGAATATTCTGTAGGCAATGAACTCTGTTCCGTGGAATGGGGAGAGGAAGTAGCAGTGTGAGGGCATTGTTGTAGCCCGTGATTCTGTTTATTGGAGAGGGGAGGCGAATTTAGTTTCTTCGTGTTGTAGTGCACCTTTTTGGGGGGAGTAAATGCAATTTAATAATTTTGACGTAATGAAAGTATGAAACAATTAAAGAGTACTTTGTTGGGCATTTCTTTTAGTATTTTTTTTTCATTTAGCGCTGAATGAATCCCGCAGGGGGCTATTCAGACTTAAATGTCCGGAATAAGAATTAGGATATTCCTATCTGCAGTAAATTCTCTGAATTTACGCTGCACCTTTCGCCATTCGAGTCGGGTATTTTTAGGTCACGGTGGAGAAGTAGAGGAAGAGACCCAAAGATCACAGAGGAAAAGTGTTTTTATATCCTTGATTAACATCTCAGTGCACGAAAAATCTATGGTGCCATTAGAGAGAAGAACGATGTCCTAGTAACGGGATTTTAATTTTTGAATTTTATGAATTAGAATTGAAATAAATATTAGGGATGTGATATTAGCATTCAATGAAATTCCCCTCATTATCAAGTCGTTTTATTCACCCGTAAGTTGCAACTTAATTACCGGTGCACCTCGCCAAACTGCGAGTTATTCAGATAACAGAGATTCGGGGACTCCCTGTATGTATCGAAATTTCGATAGGTCGAAATATAATTCAGTGCCTACTAAAGATTAAAATATGGAAAGTCAACACTACATTTCAGTCCAGACCGCCAATAAACTCCATTAGAAGCTGTTTACACCATCATGAATGATTTACTGAATAGAAGAACTCTTAAAAAAGCAAATAGCTCGTTGTTATGAAACCACGCAATTGAGCTACGAAATTGTGACGTATATCGGCTTGCTCCATCTGCTTTCCTTCATAAAACATTAACATTCACCCAATCCCATTTGGAGGAATTCCAGTATGTCTACACTGATGCAGTACAGTACAGCAACTTCGCCAGGGCAGTATTGAGAATTACGATGAACCGCAGAGCGATATAAAACAACAGCACCAGTTAGTGTTGGTGCCCATATTTGAGAGGAGTTTGTTTCTGACGGAATGGCACAATACTACACGAGTTTATGGATTCTGTTTTTATATTTTTAGATAGAAACAGTTTCATATTTCGAGACGATGACGTTAAACAAATCGTAAACATAGATTTTCTTTCTGCTTAAATTAGTCGTCATGGAATTTTGTTACTGAGATATGATTAATTACGTACATTCAAATAAAGATTAAATCACGTGAGTACTTTTACAGAACGTATAATAATAATAATAATAATAATAATAATAATAATAATAATAATACAAAAAGGTTGGCTGAAATTTTATGGCCATATTCAAAAAATGGACAATGAAATACTTAATAAAAGTTTATTTAATTACGCCTCCTCACTAAAAGTCGAGAATTATTCTATAATATAAGTTGAAAAAGAACTTCAATAAATCAGCATGACAGGTGAAATTATATAGGACATGCCTAGATTTAGAACAAAAAAAGGCCAAAGATACCAGTTCTACAACTTCAAGCTATGCTGGAATGCTGTTACGTCAAAGTAACCTACCACAACCCCTGGTTTTTGCAGATAATGGCAGTCAGTTCTTTCCTGATTATCTCGTCCTTTCCTACGATATTGTCTATCGGATTAGCGTCTTAGTTACTGTTGTTCAAAATATAGTCGGTCCCTGTCAATAATAAATATAAAAATGCACGAAGTTGATTATTCGAACTCGAATCCTGCCCATCAGATACATTACTCGAGGAGCTACTTCTATGAATACAAGGAGAACTATCCACTAATTCCAATAGCCTTGTACATGATGTTGCAATTGGTGATTAAAAAAAAGGCATCCCCCTAATAAAGATATCGATAGGTGTCCCTATTCAGACATAAATATTGACCATGTATCTAATTTCTCATAATAACCTAAACATTGTTAATGGTGCTCTCTCTCTCTCTCTCTCTCTCTCTCTCTCTCTGCCTTTTCCTCTTCCTCTTCTCTCTCTCGTCCCATATACACCACCTTTCATGCGAAAACTGCTTGTTCAAGGTCGTATATGCCCAATCAATGACTATAGTTCAATCGTACAGTATATACCAGATGGCCCTCGAGCACCGACTTTCTACTTATAAATGTCCCGCATGCAGCAGTGATGCATGGGATGCCTGATCACTAGTTTTCGAATGAGCGACACCGTGCTGTATACTGCATATTGTGAAACAAATGGCAGTCATTTTACCGCACACGTTCCATAACAGGGTGCATTTGTAAGTACGCCAAAGGTGCAGGAAATAAAATTTAATGACTTATTAATTAATTTATACACATTTAGACATTCAACTCTATGAAAGAGTTGTTGGTATGAAACAAACAAATGTGGTTGTTATCGCTTCATATTCTGACTTAACCTTTCTGCTAGTAATAGGCTGTGAAAATCAGTTTGTAGACATCCCATCCATCATTTTTGCATGCGGGACACTTATAAGTAGAAAGTACGGCGCTTGAGAGCAGCCTGGTATAACAACGTATCTCAAACATTAAACATCAAACTACAGAGGGTACAAAACGCATGTTTTAGTTACGTGATAAATGCCCGGCGTGATGAACACGTAACACCCTATTACATACAGCTGCAATTGTTGAAACTCCATGAACGTCGTAAGAACTTAATAGCTGTTGCTAAGCACAAAAATCTCAAACTGAAAACCTCATTCTTCCTTTATAATGCATTTAAACCTATAGAGTCAGTACATAACAGAGATAATAGGTTTACAAAGACTACCCTTCAATCCCCCCCCCCCAATTGTACCACTAAATTGAACAAATCCTTCGTTTCACTGTATCACGTATCTTTAACAACTTTAATCTCCACCGTTCCGCAATACCGCTAACAGTACTCATCTAAAGCAGTCCTTAACGATTATCTTCCTAGAGGACCTGAGATCACGCAATCTTGTGTCTATCGATCAGAAATGCATATTTCTTAGAATTTCTATTCACTGATTTTGTTTCAGATTCTTTAGATTCTTGTAGTCTAAAATTAATAGGCTTAATGTTTTATTTTTCTTACTTATTATATAATGTACATTTTAATTTTACTGGATTTGGGACCTGTATTTTTATTCGTTTTAAAGTTTAATGTTTAAATATTTTACAATTATTGTTATGTATTTAGTTAGTGTGTTCATAAACATGTATATTATTATATGAAGACACTACATAAAGAGGCTTTTCAGCCTCAGTGGCACGTAAATTAACTATATATTCAATTCTTTCTATATATACATAGAAAATAACATGTCTTGACTGACTGACTGACTGACTGACTGACTGACTGACTGACTGACTGACTGACTGACTCATCATCGCCGAGCCAAAACTACTGGACATAAAGTAATTAAATTTTGAAGATACATTTATATTGCAATTTAGGTGCTCACTAAGAGACGATATGTGATAGACCGTCGCAAAGGGGTGAATTTTAAAAATGAATGTATCTATATCTCAAAAACTACAGTTTCAAGACGTGAAAATTGGTATTTGGAATCTTCTTTAAAAATAAGGAAACACGATATTTTTTTCGGAAAATCCTCTTACGGGCTGTGTGAAACGGTGAAAAACGGGTTGATGACTGTTTTGTTAAAAGGTCCTAACAACTAGGTCATCGCCCCCCCCCAGAAAAAGGGTTTGAAAACATTTTATGAAGATACTTAAACCTCAAAAACTGAAGATGTTACAGTCATGAAATTTAGCATTTGGAATATTCTTTAAAAATAAAGAAACACGTATTTTTCGTTTTAGAAAATCTGCTTAAGAGGGGATAAGTGACAAAGGGGATGATTTTTTTGAATGAGTATATCCACAGAATATCTAAAAAACGTATCATGTTACAGACGTGAAGAATTGTACTTGGAATCTCCTGTAAAAGTAAACGAACACGCATAATTTTTTTTCTGAGGATTCACTTAAGGGGAAGTGTTAAAGGGGTTGAATTTTTTAAAGTAGCATATCTACAGTATATCTCAAAATCTTAGCATATTACAGACGTGAAAATTGGTATTGATCTCTTTTAAAAATAAAGTAACACGTATAATTTTGTTTTCTAGAAAACCATTAAGGGAGTAAAATGACTAAGAAAGGGGGTTGAATTATTTTTATTAAGATACTGGTATCTCCAAAACTGAAGATATTACAGACGTGCCAGTTTATATGTGTAATCTTCATTAAAAAGAAAATAAAATAAAACATTTTTTTCTTAAAATTCACTTAAGGGGGTTGTAAAAAGGATTGACTATTGGGTTGAATTCTTTTTATGAGGATACTTATATCTCCAAAACGGAATATGTTACAGACATGAAAATTTGTATTTGGAGTCTCGTTTAAAAATAAAGACGTATTATTTTGTTTTCGGAAAATCCAATTAATTGAAAAATGAGTTGAAATCATTGTTTGAGGACACTTATAACTCGAAAACGAAGGATGTCGTGGACGAGAAAATTGGTATTTTGAATCTCCTTTAAAAATAGACACACGTATTTTGTGGCACGGGAGGTAGGGAGTGTAATCGACTTAAGGTGGTGTAAAAGGAGTTGAATGAGGATACAAATAAGAAGTGGACTTAAAACGATAGACCTCTAAAGGAATTTTGACTGGAGGGAGTGAGGAATGATGAAAAAATATTAATTTATACGAAACCGTTTGAATTATGAAGTTAAAATTTCAAATGCTATCCTAGGTGTTATATAACAGAAGGTTTGAAACAAATTTAACCGCTCTGAGAGTTAAATGTGGGTTAAGATCCAAAAACAAATGTGTTCATTCCTTCCTCCGAAACGGTTTTTGGTATTAATACGAAATTCCAAGTAAGGTAAGGTAAGGGTGTATTCTGCCCGAAGGCAGATGCGGACCTCCGCAGAGGTGTGCCTGAGCCGGAGTTTACGTACGGTAGGGTGGCCAGTTCCTTTCCGCTCATCCATTCCCTTACCCCCCACCAATAGCGCGTGGCAACCCATCCAAATCTTGACCACGCCCCATGTTGCTTAACTTCGGAGATCTCACGGGATCCGGTGTTTCAACACGGCTACGGCTGTTGGCTAAATTCCAAGTAACGGAAAATATTTTTAATCCTAGGTGTGTCTATTCCCATTCACCACAGTAACTCGTACAACAACTCATTCATACCTGCTACCATACTTTCCTGGAACTCAATCCCAGCTGAAATTAGAGGCATAGGCAATCCGAGGCTATTTAAAAGGAAATGTTTAATGTGGTACTCAAATATGTAAAAAGTATATTTCACCAACGTAAACGTTTAATAATTAGCTCTTAATTATCAATAAGGATACAAAATTATAGAGGTTAAGTAAATTAATTTTAGTGATTTTTAAAAATATATGTAAAAATGATTTTATGTACATCATTCTGTAAATTGTATAAAGCTGTTGTATAATATGGTTTGGCATAATAGCAGGTTTCATAGCCTGAGCCCCGCCATATAAGAAAGGCAATAAACTAAACTAAATAGGAAATAAAGTTCCGCCCCTAAAGTGTTAAATGAGGTTAGCTCCGTACACAAAATTATTCATCCCCCCAAAACCGTTTGACGTACAAACTTTTAATTTTATGAGAAGAGTCGTCTTTGATATCCTAGGTGTAAAACATCGTATACTTTAAAAAATTTCCCCCCCTAAGGGGTTTAGATGGTGATTGACACTCAAAAACACCATATCCATTCCTCCGAGCATTCTTCCGAAACCATTTCAGGCACGATCTTAATTGTTTTAATAAAGGGTAGACTTCTATACCCCATTTCTTAATAAATATTTGAAAACATTCACCCCTTAATAAAATATTCCTTCCTCCATTGCTGTTCGACGTACGAAATCAAAATTTGACAGGTTGGTCGCTTTTACATCCTAGAAGATATGGTTTAAAATATTCAAATTCTTCCGTATAGGTTTAAATGGGTGTTAGAACAGGAAAAAAAAACATTCTCCCAAAACCATTTGACGTACGAACTGGGAGCGTATTTTACAGGCTCAGCTGTCAGTGGACTCTCCAAAATGTAATTTCGTTGTGATGTATGCTTTACGATCAAGGATACGGGTATCAAAAAAGGAAAGAGGAATTATCGGAGGAAATAATAAGCACTCCATATATTTAACTGCTATGGGCGAGGCCCTGCAGCTAGATATGCGTACAATTTCAAACAAAGGAGGCCATTGATCGATCCCAACCACTAGAGTTTCGATAATGCGTCAACGAGTATTTTTCCACAGTAAATATGATCCTTCGCTCTGACAGGAGCCGAAGTATGGTACTCTATGTATGAAATGAAGAAGAGAACGTTCCTCTCACTTTGAACTTAGTGCGAGCGTTGAAGACAGCTCCAGTGTAATTCGAGGAATACAAAGGCCAACAGAGATGGAGCGAGTGAGGTCTCGGACGGAGCACTCAGGCCACAGGCAACATGAGCCACACGCGCAGGGGTGACCATGATGCCTGCCCCATCTCCATTCATATCACTCTCATGGAATAGAATCGATGTTTTTTATAGGAAGTACTTGTACAATAGCACGTATTACATGTTAGTGTAGAGGAGAGAAAGATGGAACCGATAACAAGGCGGGGAGGAAGATAAAGAAACAATGACAAATGAACACAGCGGGATTGAAGTATTATCAACAAAGGTGACTATCGCCACAAACTGTCAAAAACTAGTCCTAACACATTTAGGATCAGGTTCACGTGTTTATCAGATAAAGAAATTGTCTGGATCTTTCAAAATATATTATTACATTTCACTACCTTTCGAGCGCAGTCTGCCAATGCGACCATAGGCATTCAAGTTGACGGTAGTAGAGAAATTTGAGAACTGGGGAAGGAATGAGGTTGATAATTCAGGACAGGAGATACACGCATATTCATAAAGAGGATACTAACTCACTTTGGAGTGTTTCATATCTGATGGAAGTACAAAATAAAATGAAATTCTGTAATAATTGTAATAATAATATTATCTCATGTACTCGTCAAACTTAGGACCCTTCGGTTTTGCCAGCAAAGTTTCATTCGAAGGTTTATTTGTTCGGCATAGCACTTTCTGCACTTCTCCATTTCTTGAGTATTACCTCTAGCAGTCACCCATTTCTGGATATTGTTTCTGTATATGGTCTTGTCTTGAATAGTGTCCTGCGAATTGCCAGATAGGGTAGTAGGAAGACATAGAGTAATAGTAAGGAATAAAGAAGTGTTGACTGGGGAAGATTAGACGGGATAAATATAATAGGATGTGTCTCGTCCTTTACCCAGGCTGGAGACCGGCTCTACAGGTAGAATCCGAGATAGAATCCTGAGAGTTCTAGAGAAGGCACTTATTAAGGAGTCTGCAACATTATAGTTACTCAGTATATCATATGCTGCAGAGGGAAGGGAGTGGTAATGTATGTATGAAGGTGTTAAGGTGACATGCTGTACTGTACTACAGAGAGATGGCTTTCTCTGATTCTGTTAATGCATCACGTGTTTAGCGTACTGCATCAGTATACTATCAGACGATCTCGTTGAACAGTAATAATATTAATAATAATAATAATAATAATAATATAATGGCATCTGGCCTTCGGAGGGAACTTTTGCCGATCTTTCGACTTGACATTTTATAGACAACTTGCACATCTGTGAGGATGGGCTACCTGTGCTTAATTCTAAGGCTGAAGACGGCACAAATATCCATCCCTCGAGTCATTGAAATTAACCAATCAAGGTTAAAATCCCCGACTCATCCATGAACTGAACCCGAGACTCCTTGGATCAAACGCCAGCACGCTAACCATTTAGCCTTGGAGCCGAACAAATTATAATCCTGTCCTGACTCCGACGGGGTGCAGCTCTTTTCAGATACATCCCCAACGGAGGTGAGCTGTATGTACCATTCTTTCCACATGCCAGCACTCCTGCCATTCTTTAATCTCTGGGAGTACCGGGAATCGAACCCGGGCTCTCATGGACGACAGCTAATACTGATAAGCGTTAGGTGTATATAATAATAATAATAATAATAATAATAATAATCATCATCATCATCATCTCGGTGAAACAATAGAAAAATTGAAACAGAAACCAACGAAAATACATGCCAAACGATTGAAACAGGATACCCACTAATCGAAATATCCCCAACAAAATTTACATTTCCAAACACACAAAAGTAGCACATTACAGTGCGTCCAATAAACCAGAATGCCTCTAACACTAACCTTGAACAGGGAAGCAGACATCGAAAACATAGAGGAAAAGGAACGATTATAAGGAAAATTCTGGGGCCACAAATCGCAGGCGAGTAAATGGAACAATACGCATACATTCATACAGACATTCAAAAAAAGTGTTTATAGACATATCGAAAGAATGAACCTTGACAGACTCACGAATCAAACAGTCGAATTCTATGAATACAGAAGTGAAGCCAAAACGGGCACTATCAAAAGGATCGCTGAAATCAGAAATACTTTAAACTGGCAAGAAACACAAAATAAGACACCCAAAACAGGAAGATTTCTAGACGAAAAATTCATTAAAGTGGTAAGTTGAAAAAAGAACAGCTCGCAGAAAATGACCAGAACAGATTGTACCAAAGAGAGGAAAAGAAGCCCACAGTAAAATAATGATAGTAATGTGAAGCACAAAGGAAAGCAAACAAACACCTCTAAATTCTTTGCGTGGTCAAAATGAGTTTATTCGCAATTAATAATACTAATAATAATTATCAAGTTTTGTTCAGAATTATCCGACTCGATGAAGAATCAACCTCAGTGGAGGGAGACTTATAGAGTAGTATAGGGCTGTGCTGAAATCAACTCCCTTCAGACATTTGCTGGGGAAGCACGAGGAATGAGCGAGTTTGGCCGTGTGGTTATGATCGTGCAGCTTGAGCTTGCATTCGGAAAATGGTGGATTCGAACCCCATTGTCGGTAGCCATGAAGATGGTTTTCCGTATTTCCCATTTTCACACCAGGCGAATGCTGGAGCTGTACCTTAATTAAGCCCACGGACGCTTTCTTTTCACTCCTAGCCCTTTCCTATCCCATCGTCACCCTAAGATCTATTGTGTCGGTGCGGAGTATAAAGCACAGAACTTAGTCACCCGCGAATCCCAAACTAAGAGTTCGAAATTGACATTTCGCCATCCCTCGGAGAGAAAATTGAGAGTTACGTAGTGTGACGGGTCTGAGAAGCGCCAGCCTGGGTTTAGGCCCAATATTAAAGTTAAGTACATGCGACAAATATGAATATACATATGACACAGAATTCACCCAGAAGCTGAAATCCCCGGATCCCTAGAACTAGGAACAACTAGAAGAGACCCTGGTCGTTACAGCTAAGGAGATAATCCCATTTAAAAACCCATGCAAACATGCATGACAAAACAGTGAATGCTATGCAACAGTAAAGAAAATGCAGCTTGAATGCCAGAGGTGAAATTTTCAAAACAACGAAGCCAAGAGGACAAACTTCAAGAATGCGAGGAAAAACACTTCAAATACCATCCGTGATGTGAAACGTATGCTCGACAAATTTCAGCTGGCTCAGATTGAACTATATTTCCAGAGAATCAATGCACGAACATTTTATATAATATTTAAATACAAAATTACCCTTCAAGCCTACAGTTCAAACACTCTGACCGTAAAGTAGCCCCCATTGACAAGAACAATGCCAGATTCTGACGAACTACGTCGAGTCCCTTCTCGACTGTGGAGCTTTGTATACGTCCACACAGATTAATTTACTTCCATTAAAAACTAAATCAAATAGATCATTCAGTTCTTCAAGGACATGAATACAAATCTGTATTAACTAAAAGCAATTATCTGTAAGGTTTAAATGATGGATAAACTCGTAAGGGCTGGACTTCTGCCCTGATTCACCCCCTTGATGTGAATGGTGACAAAAACGGAAGTGAACAGCATTCGTAGCCTTCCATTCTTTTTAAATATCTGGAACGATCCCTTTGAAGTTGCGACTCAGTTAAACAAATCTGTCAAAGTCTTCTTAGGCTAGGGCAGATGATCGACTAGATCGACAACTGGGAGAGTACCAAAGAGCTTCAGGAAGGTATATTCATGTGCTGAGCAGATTTTGAACCTGATGCCCACACGTTCATATTTGAAGCTCAGGGACGAAAAAAAAAAGGTTGTGAAATTCGTAAACTTCAAGTAGACCTTCGACTCGATCGATTGTTCCACGCTAAACCAAATCCTAAAAGAATTTGGCTTAGACAACTAAACAAGAGCGATCGCCAACGAGGAAACCTGACCGACACCACCTCTAAAGTGAGAAAGATTTCAGTTGCCTATGAGATCAAGACTCGAGTTGGCTTTCACCCCCCAATCTTCAGCTGACCGAGCTCGATAGCTGCAGTCGCTTAAGTGCGGCCAGTATCCAGTATTCGGGAGATAGTAGGTTCGAACCCCACTGTCGGCAGCCCTGAAAATGGTTTTCCGTGGTTTCCCATTTTCACACCAGGCAAATGCTGGGGCTGTACCTTAATTAAGGCCACGGCCGTTTCCTTCCCACTCCCAGCCCTTCCCTATCCCATCGTCGCCATAAGACCTATCTGTGTCAGCGCGACGTAAAGCAACTAGCAAAAAAAAAAAAAAAAAAATCTTCAGCTGAGTCCTCGTGAACGTCATCCGCATATGATACAAGAAAATTACTAACAAACAAGTTGTCAGGCTCGACAACAGAAATCTAGTCCTAGCAATAGACTGTCTAGCCCTTACAGGTGATCTTGCAGTCTTTTCTGATTCCCTAGCCACAGCTAAAAACAAATTAATCGTTTTAGGAAACAAAGTAGAGAAGGCGGCACTCCAGATCTCCTACGAGAAAACAGAGATCATAACGAATATCCCGCCGGCGATCAGAGAGCTAGTGATTCGGCAAGGGAACATTAAGTGATCCGAAACGTTTAAGTACCTGGGAGAGTGGATAGAACCCAACAACTCCTAGATGTTATGCGCTGTCTTACAATAAACAAGAAGGGCCTGGTTGAAAACCTGGAGGCCAAAGAAGGAAAGATTTTGAAAATACTCTTGAGTACAGTCAAATACAATTGTGAATATACAACGCGACACAACGGTATGTAGGAGATAATTGACACCATCCATAAAACAAGGATTGTGTTATATAAATTCGTCATGGGTATGAGCCCACAAATATTGGCCAATTAAATCGGGCCCTGGATCACTGAGGTGGAAAAATATCCCAGAGCCAAAATGGAAAACAAGAAAGTAATGGACACATGGAAGAAATGAGCACCATTGGGAATGAGTGCGGAAATACTGCGAAGATCTCAAACCCCGAAGAAGAGCACAGTTGAAATGACGTGGACCATAATTGGCTGAAACGAAATGAATGAGTGAATGATTGAATTAATGAATAATATTATTGGTTTTACGTTTCACTAACAGTGCAAGAAATTTTTTCCCACGTGAGTTATTTTGCGCGCTGGTAAATCTACGACACGAGACTGGTGTATTTTAGCACCTTCAAATACCATAGGACGGAGCGTCGATCAATTCCATCACCTAGATCTCAAAAAGTCAGCAGTCCACTATGTTCGTTACTCAGCCTGGCGAAAAGCAATTTATAAAGCATATGAATTGTGCAACGTGTTGCTGCAGTCTACCCTGTGATGAGGAAGGTATGAAATATTATAAACACTTTTCGTAAAATGACATGTGTAGAATACAATTTTTATAACATTGAAACGACAGAAACATCTAAATGAAAGTTTCTTTCTATGTATCTTTCTATTTATCTTTCTATGTATAAACGGGACGAGTCCACTTTGTTATCGAAACGGAGTTAAGGGTAATCCAACATTCCCAAATATCAGATGCATATTTTGACATAAAAATAACTTCATTTCTTCTGCTTAAAATGGATATATCTGCACGATATCGTCTGTAATCCTTATGAATTAAGTTGTAGGGGGTCGGCTGTCTGTAATTTCGTTGTTCTGTCATTTTTTAGATATGTATCCCCTTTAGGTCAACTACAGACCGTATCAGTGGTTTTTATTTTTCGTGTCCCTTTGTCTGTTTGTTCCACCATCACGGTGAAACGACTGAATGGATCTTGACCACACTTCATATTTAGAATATAATCATCCAGGAGAAGGTTTAGATATGCATATTATTTAAAAATCATTGAACAGTTTGAGGGCTTATAGGAAAACAAGAACAGATTTCTTCCGTTTTCTCTTATACTCTTGATTTTCTGTAAAATCCGTGGACTGCATGAGAAGCGTACCTTCACTTTAAACAACTTTTGTCACGTATATAATTCGGCTTACTCTTCAAATGACGGAGAAAATTACCATTTTCTGCGGCTTTCATGCTCTGCATTGAGTGAGCGATAGACCGACAACGAACCATTACAACGTCTATGGCTGCTTGCCTGCAGGGAAATAAAGAATGCCATTATCGTTATCATTCCTGTAAACTCGTGGTTGTTCCTTGGGCAGAAAGCGTGAGAGGCGTCAAGCTCCCATTCTGCGGGATATTTGCTGAATACCGTTGGGGGTTACAATCCTATAATATCATAGAACAGTCAAACCTAATACCCCACGAGGCTCAGTGAAACAGAAGATAACCCCATACTACTTTGTGACTAGAAGGAAAGATAGAGATACCATTACCATTCAACCTTGTCACAAGAAACAAAATTGAGAAAAGTGAAACGAGAGTCCACACTCGTGCTTCCTCTTAGGATATTACACACATTAGGTCAGTTACGTTTGCTGTTTGAAAAAGGTAGGAAACCTGTATGACACAAAAATAATTTCAGTTATTAAAATTCCTAAGTTTACGATGAAGTAGTTACGGCAAAACTCTAAACTTTAGATTCTAAAGAACGCTGTTATCTTCACCATGCCATTCGATTCTTCTAGAGTCACACGGTTTAGGATGAACAAGCCTACCTTACTTGTTGCCTAAGCACGCCAGCTGCCGTAAGAGAGATGAGAGCCACGGCCAATGATCTCACAATCAAGATGATTTTTAGCAGGGATGTGACCCTCACATTTTTAACGGCAGTCTGGGCTATGATTGGTTGAATAAAGTTCAGCTTGGCAATCTGTCAACTCCTCACCTTTCATAACCATCCCATTTTTTTTATCCGATGACCTAATTCTGCATTGAATCATAACGTTTCTTCCATCATAGAGGTAATAAAGTCAATATTGCATACATACATACATACACACACATATATATGTACTCATGTCCATAAAAACTAGAACACCTTGAAATACTAGGGATAGGAAGTTCATATTCACAGGACGTGTGCATCACTATATTCTGAGGAAGTGATTATCATTTGAACCATGTTTGCCCTCCGGTTCAAGGTCCACATCGAATATCTGCGCACCACCGCCGACTGGTAAAATGTGCTTGCGGCTCTCGATGTCGCATTAAACCGAAGGTAATGGACCAGTGAGACCTGTGCAGACGTGCAGAATGCCTCGCAGACGTATGCGAGAACCGTACCGTCAAATGAGTGAGTTTGAATGAGAGAGAATTATTGGCAAGAGAGAACGTGATGCATCCATCCTGGAAATTGCTTTTCGTGTGGGACGGTGTCGGCAGTGCAGTGGGTGTGGTGTGTACAGAATGGTTCACAGAAGGCCGTATAACACGACGAGATGGGTCTGATCGCACCATCCAGACCAAACCCCGAGAAGATCGACACCTCATCCGAATGGTATTGCAGGACAGATCTACGTTCTTCTCGGCTCTGGAGCTACAGTGGAAAGTGTAACGCATTGTACACAATCAGGAATGACAGTTTATTACGGTCTGGGTTACCGGCCCGTCGTCCACATCTCCGCCTACCTTTAACTAATGTACACAAATATGCTAGACTGCAACGGTGTACGGAATGACGTCACTGGGAGCAGGAGTGGCAGTATACAGTGTTTCCGGACAAATCCAGGTTTTGTTTTATTTTCAATTATGGCCGCATTTTGGTTCGCCACAGACAGGGAGAGAGGCATCACATTGACTGCATTCGCCCAAGATATACTGCGCCAACTCAAGGCCTTATGGTGCAGGGTGCTATTGGGTACAACCACAAATCACAGTGGGTGCGTGTCCAGCAGTTTGACCTACGTGAATGAGATCATGCGAACCGTAGCCATACCCTTTCTGCACGACACCCCAGACGCCATATTTACACAGAAAAATGTGCGACCACATGTTGCTGCACGAACACGTGCCTTCTTGTTGTCACAGGATGTCAGACTGTTGACGTGGCCCGCTCAATCACCGGACTTATCACCAATCGAAAATATGCGGGATATGGTGAAACAACGGGTGCGGTGCCGTGACCCAGTGCCAACCACCAAGGATGAACTGTGAACCAGGTGAATGCAGCATGGATTGCTACACCCCAGGTCGCCATTCAAGCCTTATACGCGTCGTTGCCATCACGCATGGAACAAATTATCAGTGCCCATGGAGGACCCAGTGCCTAATTATCATTTGAGAAAAGGCTAATAAAACAGCATATACGGAATCTGTCACCTGGGCAACTGCCCTAAATGCAGATGAGTATTGATTAATAGGCAACAGGACACATGCTAAACCATGGTGACTCAAATGCTAATCGTTTCTGCAGAACATACTAACGAACATGTACTGTGAATATGGTCTTCTTACCTCTAGTCCTTCAAGGTTTTCCGTTTCTTACGAACATGGCTGTACATACTTTACTAAAGACCGTTATGGCTTTCTGCATTCAATCTGTAAGCCTCTGTGAATTATCTACGCGGCTCTAAAACTCTATTTTTAACTGGTTCTGTGGCTTCAGTCTCACACCACATAGTAACATATTATTAAGAATCGGGTATAACCACTGACTCCTTGGGTTACCTCTACTCCTTTTACCTTTCATGGATGAGTCCATTAGTCATCTAGGCATCCTACCCTCCTCTATTCACCTAACTTGACCCCAACACCGAAGTTGTT